>NC_090648.1:514243813-514381313 GCF_040937935.1 Hyperolius riggenbachi | reverse complement strand
TAAACCCGCTCTTGTTGTGTATATACGGTGGTCAGTGTAAACCCGCTCTTTTGTATATACGGCGGTCAGTGTAATCCCGCTCTTTTGTATATAGGGTGGTCAGTGTAATCCCGCTCTTGTGGTGTGTGTGTATATGGTGGTCAGTGTAAACCCGCTCTTGTTGTGTATATACGGCGGTCAGTGTAAACCCGCTCTTGTGTATATACGGTGGTCAGTGTAAACCCGCTCTTGTGTATATACGGTGGTCAGTGTAAACCCGCTCTTGTTGTGTATATACGGTGGTCAGTGTAAACCCGCTCTTGTTGTGTATATACGGTGGTCAGTGTAAACCCGCTCTTGTGTATATACGGTGGTCAGTGTAAACCCGCTCTTGTGTATATACGGTGGTCAGTGTAAACCCGCTCTTGTTGTGTATATACGGTGGTCAGTGTAAACCCGCTCTTGTTGTGTATATACGGTGGTCAGTGTAAACCCGCTCTTTTGTATATACGGCGGTCAGTGTAAACCCGCTCTTGTTGTGTATATACGGCGGTCAGTGTAATCCCGCTCTTGTGTATATACGGTGGTCAGTGTAATCCCGCTCTTGTGTATATGGTGGTCAGTGTAAACCCGCTCTTGTTGTGTATATACGGTGGTCAGTGTAAACCCGCTCTTGTGTATATACGGTGGTCAGTGTAAACCCGCTCTTGTGTATATACGGTGGTCAGTGTAAACCCGCTCTTGTTGTGTATATACGGCGGTCAGTGTAATCCCGCTCTTGTGTATATAGGGTGGTCAGTGTAAACCCGCTCTTGTTGTGTATATACGGTGGTCAGTGTAAACCCGCTCTTTTGTATATACGGCGGTCAGTGTAAACCCGCTCTTGTTGTGTATATACGGCGGTCAGTGTAATCCCGCTCTTGTTGTGTATATACGGCGGTCAGTGTAATCCCGCTCTTGTTGTGTATATACGGTGGTCAGTGTAAACCCGCTCTTTTGTATATACGGCGGTCAGTGTAAACCCGCTCTTGTTGTGTATATACGGCGGTCAGTGTAAACCCGTTCTTGTTGTGTATATACGGCGGTCAGTGTAATCCCGCTCTTGTGTATATACGGTGGTCAGTGTAATCCCGCTCTTGTGTATATACGGTGGTCAGTGTAAACCCGCTCTTGTTGTGTATATACGGTGGTCAGTGTAAACCCGCTCTTGTTGTGTATATACGGCGGTCAGTGTAAACCCGCTCTTGTTGTGTATATACGGCGGTCAGTGTAAACCCGCTCTTTTGTATATACGGCGGTCAGTGTAAACCCGCTCTTGTTGTGTATATACGGTGGTCAGTGTAATCCCGCTCTTGTGTATATACGGTGGTCAGTGTAAATCCGCTCTTGTTGTGTGTATATATGGTGGTCAGTGTAATCGCGCTCTTCTTGTATATACGGTGGTCAGTGTAATCCCGCTCTTGTTGTGTATATACGGCGGTCAGTGTAATCCCGCTCTTGTGTATATACGGCGGTCAGTGTAATCCCGCTCTTGTGTATATACGGCGGTCAGTGTAAACCCGCTCTTGTGTATATACGGCGGTCAGTGTAATCCCGCTCTTGTGTATATACGGCGGTCAGTGTAATCCCGCTCTTGTGTATATACGGCGGTCAGTGTAAACCCGCTCTTGTTGTGTATATACGGCGGTCAGTGTAATCCCGCTCTTGTGTATATAGGGTGGTCAGTGTAAACCTGCTCTTGTTATGGGAACGGCTCCTCTGATACTCCTGAGATGACAGCATGTTTTCCTCCCAGCAGAAGCTGCATCGCTAATATGTAGCATATGTGAAAAGCTTGTAAAGTGCTCGGAGGAATCTCAGCCTCGCAATCTGCACATTTACAACGTTCGTCTTTTTAAGTGACTTCCTCTTCGCAGAGGATTTTATTTTCCTGCACACACATTACAGAACATACTGATCTCTCCCACAGCAAGAACAATAATGGCTGCGGGAAAACAGGAACATATTCATCAGTGGCATCTGAAAGGACAACTGGAGAGAGGTCTATGGAGGCTGCCATGTTTCTTTTTAAGCAATACCAGTTGCCCGGCAATCCCGCTGATCCTCCTTCTCTAATACTATTAGCCATAGACCCTGAACAAGCATGCAGATCAGCTGCTCTGACTGAAATCTGACTAGATGAGCTGCATGCTTGTTTCTGGTGTGATTCAGACACTGCTGTAGCCAAATAGATCAGCAGGGCTGCCAGGCAACCGGTATTGCTTAAAAGGAGATGAACATGACAGCCTCCATATTCTTCTCTCTTCAGTTGTCCTGTAAAGTGTGACCAATGCACAATACATGTAGATGGCAGGGACTGTGGTGCCGGTATGTACCTGACATGTCCTCAGATAGTCCTGTACAGAAGGGATACTACACTGTGTGCAGGCCCAGTCTCTAGCTCGGGGCTAATACTACATATTAGCAGGTGGTTTTCCAAAATAGGCCCAGAGGAACGTTTAGCAAAAAAGGGGAAAAAATGGATCAATACACTGCTAAGTGAAAAGTTATGAAATAGAAGAAAGATATGAAATGATTGATATTCGCTATGTAATTTGTTCATGTTGTTTGATCCACAATCAGCCTGCACGTCATCATCTTTACTACTGGCAGGCCTGAAAACTTAAAGGAACACTACCAATACACAAGTGTTCTAAAATGACAATGTACAAATAATGTCTAAGTAGCTGTGTAAACATTTTCCTACTATTCATGTTAAATATCAGAGGCAAAAGCTGTAATTTATTGAGGGTAGGATTTAGCTATATTGGGACAAATCAATTGCAGAAGGGATGTCTGCCTCAATACACAGCCTGTGTTGCATATCAGACTACAGAAAGCAAATATCAAACATATCAAACTCTGAAAGCACAAACAGTATGAAAAGCTGTGACAATTAATTACATTTCCTCTGCTCTCTTCAGACACCTCAGTCAGAAACACAGGACACAGGAGCTGCAGCTGTTGGGAGCTCTCTTCTCTGTCACACACAGAGTTACACATAGTTAACTGATCAAGTGTGAGGGGAATTTCCCCTCTCATGGCTCAGTCAGCAGTCAGTTTTGGCGTCAGTAAACTTTGAAAGTATTTTGCTAACAGTAAACAAAGAAGTTGCTACTAAAATGTATACACCAGTACTTAGCAGCACTTCCCAAACAATTACTGTGTCAATTGAAAAAAATATGTGAATCGATAGTATTCCTTTAAAGGGACACTGAAGCGAAAAAAAAATGATGATATTATGATTTGTATGTGTAGTACAGCTAAGAAAAAAAACATTAAGATCAGATACATCAGTCTAATTGTTTCCAGTGCAGGAAGAGTTGAGAAACTCCAGTTGTTATCTCTATGCAAAAAAGCTATTAAGCTCTCTGACCAACTTGGTCCTGGAGAGGGCTGTTATCTGACTTTTATTATCTCAACTGTAATTGAACTGTTTACTTTTCCTCTAGCAGAGGAGAGTTTATTACTTCACAGACTGCTCTGAAAGACTCATTTTGAATGCTGAGTGTTGTGTAATCTGTACATATTATAGAGTGATGCAATGTTAGAAAAAACACTATATACCTGAAAATAAAAATATGAGAATATTTTCTTTGCTGCTAATCTTCTAGTAATTATTCATAGTACACAACCAATTCATTATATCATATATTTTTTTTCGCTTTAGTGTCTCTTTAACACCAACTTCCATTATCTATAACCACACCCCCTAACAATGCGATAGGCTAGAAGGTTGTTTTATTTATAGATATGCCTATGCACAGAGGAAGACACTGGTTGCTTGGCAATTGGAAACAGCTGTTATTTCCCACAATGCAACAAGGTTCACAAACAGGAAACTGTCAGGACCATGGTCATGACATCACACTGTGGGAAGGATTTTACCACGATATCTATTGGAGCAAAGGTAAAGATTTCTCCTGGGAAAAGGGGTATTGGCTACTGATTAGGATGAAGTTCAATACTTTGTTACAGCTCCTCTTTGTCTGTAGGGAAAATAGTGCCCTGGCGGGTACTTGCCTCGGGTGGGGGAAGCCCTCTGGATCCTGGAGAGATTTCCCCTCATCCTCCTCATTCCAGTGCCGGGACCCGTGAAAAGCCGCCTGTAGACGGCTCACGCATGCACACTTCGGTTCCGGGGGAAAGAGCAGAGCCCAGTCAGGTCTGTGCCAGCTTGTGGTTTCCTGCCAAGCATGGACTGTTGGTGGTTCTGGAGGACAGAGCTTAGGCAGGAACTCTGCTTGTAAAGGGAACCTAAACTGAGCGGGATATGGATGTTTACTTTTAACCTCCCTGGCGGTATGCCTGACCTACGTTCGGGCTAGCCGCTGCAGGGGATCAAATGGCCCCGGGAGGATTTAAAAAAAAAAAAAAAAAAAAAAAAAAAAATCTGTTGCTTATTGTTAAGCTAGCACTAGGCTTGCTAACTATGTGCGCCAAATCCCTCCGGTCCCCTCTGATCGCCGCCGTAATACGTACCCCCCAGGGATCCCACCATGACGCAGCCTCCTAATCAGCACTCGGCTATGGGGAGGATCGGGACTGTGCATGACGTGGATGTTATGTCCGATCGTCGCCATAGCGATGAGTGAAGCTAATTCGTGAAGCTGCGACTCTCGCAGGATCGCGGTCGGGTAAATATAGCTGCCGGCGATCGGGGGTGTCAGAGGTGCCGGGGGACTTGGGGAACATAGTTATCTAGCCCAGTGCTACCTAACAAATAAACACTTTTAATTAAAAAAATCCCTCCCTTCCCGGCTGCACATAGAACAAAAATCACCCACATTATTTGTGTGGCCCGTCAGCTAATACTCTCCAATTGGGGTAACAACCAAATTCCATCATTAGCCCAACTCCGTAACCTGGTGGACCATAACTTAAACATGAAAATCTTATTCATCAAGCGTTCCTCCCCTGGGAGACCAACTGATCACCTGCAGATTCCGTGGGAAGAGATATCCCCTCACCTGTCCTCAAGATAGCTCTCCAATCCCTCAGGAAGGATTGCCCCAGAAAGATAAGACACAGGAAGATTGGAAAACCCAAACTTCATTTATTAACTGAAAATAAAGTGAAATATGGATTCCAGGTCCACCCCCCCACCCCCCTTCCTCCCCTGACTAGATAGACCAATCTAAAACGCTGCCGCTCGTGTCGGGTAAAGGACACGTCCTGGCGCAGCTTTTCTACTTACTCATAACGGTTGCTTCTATTTTCTAGCAGTAGTGATATTAGTTCACAGAGCTTAAACTGTCTTTGGTTATGTTTTGTAATATTCTTGGTACTATTATTGAGCTACCTTCTTATCCGCTTTCAAAGTTTGATGGTACAGCATGTCAGAAGACTGACATGCCTTGTTGTATGTGATTACCCAACATGTAACTCACTTATAGATCTATAAGACTGTGTTGGTACTGTTGTATTGTTTTGTATTGTTTGACTTAAAAACTCAATAAAAACTATTGAAATTAAAAAAATCCCTCCCGCGGACGCAGCCACTGAAACTGCGTACCGCCAGGGAGGTTAAACAATACCAGTTGCTTGTCAGTCCTGCTGATCTCTTTGGCTGCAGTAGTGGCTGAATCACACACCAGAAACAAGCATGCAGCTAATCCAGTCTGACTTCAGTCAGAGCACCTGATCTGCATGCTTGTTCAGGGGCTGTGGCTGAAAGTATGAGAGACACAGGATCAGCAGGAGAGTCAGGCAACTGGTATTATTTTGAAAGGAAAAATCTATATCCTTCTCAGTTTAGGTTCCCTTTAAAGTAGACCTGTAAGAAAAAAAAAGGGCCCCAAACAGGTGCTTGCCTCAATAGATGGAAGCCTCTGTATAATGCAGAAACTTTCACCATGGTCCTTCACCGGGCTGTCCCAGCACTGCGTCCTCCAAAAGACCATCGATCAGCCCCTGTGGACGACTCATGAATGCGCAGCAACAGACCTGATCAGGGTTGGCTCTTTCCCAAGTCCATGCTGCTGCGCAGGAGCAGTGCGGCCACAAGCTCGGGGAGTCTAAGCGATGGCCCAGCCGGGCGGAGGACCGGGAAAGCCTCCAGAGGATCCAATGGATTCCCTCTAGCGATCCAAACTTTACTTTTAATACCTCACATGTTTACTTTAAAATCTAATTCACCACCCAGACCTCAGTACAGTGAACTACTCCCCCTCATATATATTCATATATATATGGCACATACAAACAGTTCCCAAATAGGGATTTATGGGGATCAAACCTCAAGCCGTGTTTAGTAGGCAAATTGCATTTATTTTTTATCACAAGTTTCTTCTAGTTTCATAGAACAGTAACATGCAGCTCCATATGCAGAGTTCACAGATTGTCTGACTTGTTTCGCATCCAGAGGCCGCTTCTTCAGCGGTAAATAAAAAAAAAATACACACCATGAAACCCAGGAGACTAAGTGTCTCCAATATCTCTGATGCTGATCATGAAGACTCGCAGGACAAGTGAGTCCCTCCTCTGTCCTTACACTTCAACAACCTAAACTTTATTAATGCAGCTGCTGCATTTTTTCATTGGTTCATTTCTTTTTGCTTTTTTTTTCTTGTTTTCTTCCATCAGTTTAAAATTATCAGCACCTCAGTGGGGATCCACTAATGCTGTTTTACTCATCTAGTGTGGTTTGTTTTCTAATAGATAAACCGTAACCAAGAATTGAACTTCATCCCAATCAGTAGCTGATACCCCCTTTTACGCGAGAAATCTATTCCTTTTCACAAACTGATCATCAGGGGTTCTGTATGGCTCATATTGTGGTGAAACCATGTTGCATTGTGGGAAATAACAGCTGTTTCCAACTGCCAGAAAAGCAAGCAGCCTCTCCTTCCAATGACATCACCTGCCAGGAGTAAAAATGTCACCATGTGGTAAATGTCAGAATGTAAATCAGGGAGAGGAAAGATTTTGCAATGGGCTAACGCTAAGCCTGAACGATTTTATGAAAAAATTAAGTTGAGCGATTTTCTGTCTGAAATTGAGATTTCGATTCAATTCACGATTTCCTTCAAATCAAGCTTTGTTCCCCCTCAGTGCCTGTTTGTTCCCCCTCTGTCCCCTTGTCTCTTTGTGCCCCCTTTGCCTCCTCTGGGTCTCTCTCACCCCCTTTGTGTCTCTGTGCCTGCTCTTTATCTCTGTGTCTCTCTCTGTGTCTCTCTCTGTGTCTCTCTCTGTGTCTCTCTCTGTGCCTCCTCTGTCCCCCAAGCTGTATCAGTTCTGGACATAGTTTCAAGCACAAGTCCAGTGATGCCCGTCTATCCACTTCGCCTCCTGCAGGCTCTGATGCACGGAATACTTCCTCTATGTCATGTGACATACAGGAACCCGAAGATTTGCCAAGCACGAGAGCCGGCAGACGGCGAAAGAGGATGGACAGCGTTGGACTGGTGCGGAAGGTATGTCCAACGCTGCGGGATGCACACGCCGGGACTTTGGGGAAGTTTGAAGCCACTTCTTCAAACGTCCCCATGTGGAAATGACGTAATCACGATAATTGCCACTTTGACGGTTCCGAAATTGTGATCTTGGTGATCGCGATTTCGGTTTAAATTCGATTTATCTTTTAGGCCTAGCTGATGCTTACTAAATCATTTGTACATAATTATTGTAAAAATGAAGCACTTTTTTCACTTTTCCCATTTTCAGTGGAGTTCCTCTTTAAAACAGAAGGTACTTACAATAATTCAGCTTTAACCACCTGGGCGGTATGGACGAGCTCAGCTCGTCCATCACCGCCGGAGGCTGCCGCTCAGGCCCTGCTGGGCCGATTTGCGCCAAATAAAGAGCAGCACACGCAGCCGGCACTTTGCCAGCCGCGTGTGCTGCCCGATCGCCGCCGCTCTGCGGCGATTCGCCGCGAGCAGCGGCGAAAGAGGGTCCCCCCAGCCGCCTGAGCCCTGCGCAGCCGGAACAAAAAGTTCCGGCCAGCGCTAAGGGCTGGATCGGAGGCGTCTGACGTCAGGACGTCGGCTGACGTCCATGACGTCACTCCGCTCGTCGCTATGGCGACGGTGTAAGCAAAACAAGGAAGGCCGCTCATTGCGGCCTTCCTTGTTTATTCTGGGCGCCGGAGGCGATCGGAAGAACGCCTCCGGAGCGCCCTCTAGTGGGCTTTCATGCAGCCAACTTTCAGTTGGCTGCATAAAATAGTTTTTTTTTAATTTAAAAAAAACCCTCCCGCAGCCTCCCTGGCGATCTTATCAGAACGCCAGGGTGGTTAAGTAACATCTGTGGTTACCCAAAATGTACCACTACTAAATATGCAAATTATTATTATTATTATTATTTAGTATTTATATAGCGCCAACATCTTCCGCAGCGCTGTACAGAATATATTGACTTGTCACTTAACTGTCCTTCTGAGGGGCTCACAGTCTAATCCCTGCCATAGCCATATGTCTGTGTATGTATCATGTAGTGCATGTATCATAGTCTAGGGCCAATTTAGGGGGAAGCCAATTAACTTATCTGTATGTTTTTGGGATGTGGTAGGAAACCGGAGTGCCCGGAGGAAACCCACGCAGACATGGGGAGAACATACATACTCCTTGCAGATGTTGACCTGGCTGGGATTCAAACCAGGGACCCAGTGCTGCAAGGCGAGAGCGCTAACCGCTATGCCACCGTGCTCTTTATGCCCCTGTAAGCCAGGCTTACATCCAGAGCTGCTGGTGTCTAGCAAGCATTTAGCTTATACATGTAACAGGGCCACATCAACCCCACATGCAGCCAGCCTGTTTCGGGCTTTTGGTTCTCATCAGTGCATGGCAGGGCTTGATATCACTCTGGGATAGGGGCTTGGACCAGTACAACCGAGTGACCAAGCAGCTCAGGGTGACCCAGAACCCTTAGGGAAGTATAGGGGACCCAGAGACCCTTGCTTGTTAGTAGGAGGGCTATTTGGTCCCTTTTATCCCCCTATACTTTCCTATTGGTTCTGGGTCACCCCCGAGCTGCTTGGTTACTCTGTTTTCTCATCTAGTTAATCTAATGTTTGCAAGTTTACTTTTTAACCCAACATAATTCATTAGTCGAAAGTTACATAATATTTCAGGGCATGTATTGCATCAGTGTAACCTCTAGATTCAGCTACTCATTAACTGCATTGGCCAATTCTCTATCTCTGCTGATAAAATATTGACGTCTGGAACTCAGCAGGCCGCCTTCAGTTCTGCGGAGGAGATTTATGTAAGGAAAGACTTTATTCCGTTCTTAGGGGAAACCATCATCTGACTGAGAGCTGGTAAAGCGGACCTGTCACTGAAATTATACATAGGCCATTATCACTTCACAGTTTTGATGTGTAGAAACTTTAAGTACTCCTGTACTGTAATTTTTTTGACCTGTTAAAAAAATTAATAAAACACAGCATAATTCACCTACTCCTGGTTTCCTTCACTGTCTTTTCCATCATGTCAGCTCTTCCCTTCCGCCGCAGTGTCCTGTTGTATCTGCCGGCATTTTCATAGCAATGGCGCTGACCCGGAAGTGACCCGGAAGTACTTCCGGGTTGGCGCCATGGCACTTCCCCCCCCCCCCCCCCCGCATCACTTGCGCATGCGAAGTACAGAGAATTCTGTTTTCAGGAGCACTCTGGCACTCTTCCGAAGCCTCCCGCAGAGTTAGATTTAAATGGGTGAGCCAGCTCTGGAATGCCGGGACTTTGAGAGGAATGGAAAGGACCATTAGGCCTTCCCTCTCCTTAGGTAAGTATCTGTTTTTTTAAAATTTTCACTTCAGATTCTCTTTAAGGTCACTGCTTCTGACACAGGAGAGCAGGGTTCAAATCTGGGCTCTTCCTTTTCAGTAAGGAGAACCTGGTCAAGGCTCCCTAACACTGCTACTGCCTACTTAGTGCCCCTAGTGGCTGCACCTCTGGTACTTCGAGTCCACCAGGAGAAAAGTAATATAAAGGTTCTGGATCTTGCCTTCGATGTGTGTGCTGCTGATGCATAGCTTAGCAGTTTTCATCAACAAAAGTCATAGTTCACTTTAAAGAGGAACACCAGTGAAAATAATGTAATAAAAAGTGCTTCATTTTTATAATTGTGTATAAATTATTTAGTCAGTGTTTGTCCATTGTAAAATCTTTCCTCTCCCTGATTTACGTTCAGACATTTATCAAATGGTGACATTTTTACTGCTGGAAGGTGATGTCACTGGAAGGAGATGCTGCTTGCTTTTTTGGCAGTTGGAAACAGCCGTAAACCGCTATTTCCTACAATGCAACGAGGTTCACAGACAGGAAACTGTCAGCACCATGGTCCTGACATCACACTGTGGGGAGGGGCTTCACCCCAATATCAGCCATACAGCGCCCCCTGATGGTCTGTTTGAGAAAAGGAATAGATTTCTCATGGGAAAGGGGGTATCAGCTACTGATTGGGATGAAGCTCAATTTTTTGTTACGCTCTCTCTTTAAGATCCAGGCTGTTTAATGTGAATACTAGCTGTATCATTTTATAGCTGCTGTATAGGTTTCATCTCTTTCTGTGAATTCCCTGTAAAGTTGAATAGTTGTCATTCCTATCACTAGATGTTTATCTTATCAGGTATCTCTGGTGTAATGAGATCGTGGCCTCAGTGTTTGCATTTTCTGCATACCTCATTATTTCAAAGAATGACTCATTACACACAGTGTGTACATTATATACTGTAGATTGAGGCTTACAGAGACGGCCATGGCTGTTCATACACTTTTATTTACTTTCTTAGTAATAGGGAGGATTGTTCTGAAGCAGAACGCTGTTCTGAATGGATTGGAAGAGAACGTGACTAGTCAACAGTCCCAAATCTTTTTATTAAAAACTTGCAAACATAATATTTACAATGTATACAAAATATTTACAGTCAACACAAAGCTATTCAGACAAAACTCAATACATTTATAATTCTATGATTAAAGAGAACCTGTAACTAAAAAAAAAAATATTTTATTTACCGAATGCTTTAATCTTTGTGAATTGCAATATCTTGACATCTCTTGAGGTATTGACTGTCAGTAGATTGCCTCACTAGTCGGTCATTTTACTTTTCAGTGAGGTAGTGGGCTTAGTGAATGGGCATTTCACAAGATGATCAGTAAAATCACTAACTAGGAATGAAAGAGAACATTTTGTGTGTGGGGTCAATCATAGCTTCTAAAAAGAAATAAAGGCCAATATTTCACAAATTCTGCCAGGGTATGAGAACTTTTAAGTATATGCTCATATACATTTCAGGGGAAAGAGGCAGGTAATTATTTCACTGATTATCGTATACCGTATATACTCGCATATAAGCTGCCCCACGTATAAACTGAGGTGCCCACTTTTCCCTCAGAAGCCAAGAAAAAGTGATTGACTCGCATATAAGCCCCCTTCACAGTATAGCCCCCTCCACAGTAGCCTGATGTGCCTCCAGAACAAGTCAGCCCCCTCCCCATAGCCAGATGTGCCCTAAGGATGATATAGCTGTGTCTCAAGAAGCCACTAGATGGCGTCATAGATATGAGACACAGCGATTGCCACACAGGGAGAATCCCTGATCATTGCACCGCTGACACGTTGCTTGCACGCTCCGCTCTACAAGTCAGGGGACACAGGTAGTGTTGAGCAGCGCACTCTGCACACCAAGTTGCAGGGGATGGGGGGGCGGGGACACAGCAGGGAGCCAGCTGGCAAGAGCAGGATCACTAGTGCACGATCCTTACACTCCTCTGCCAGTAACAAACCTGCTCCACCATCTGTTCTGCTCCACTGACTCGCATATAAGCCCAGGGGGTAATTCCTCAGCACATTTTTTTGTGCTGAAAAATTAGGCTTATACGAGAGTAAATAAGGTATAATGGTTATAAAGCCTAGTACACACATCCAATTTTGATTGAAATGGAAAGACAACTTGAAAACTAATGAAGTTCCAATTGAAAACCCAACTCCAGTAATGTTATATGATGGCTTACCTAAACAATCTGTTCATAGCGTTCAATATCTGTATGCCCTCCTACTACATGGAGGTGGTAGAATTGTCCAGGAATAGGCCAATCACCTAGGATGCTTTTTAAAAGCTTTAGTCTACTCACTAACGTTATCGTTTTAATTACAGATTTCAATGAGAAGCTTATTCCTCAGGCTTCCAAAGTGATGATGTGCACAATGTACATTACATTTGCAAAGTCAATCAAAAGCTCTTCTTCCCAATTAGACGCTGCATATATTTGCGTTAAATTTGCACGAAAGCAGAGCTTATTAACCTCTCATTGACCATCTGTAATGTTCATTTGGAAATCAGGAAGGATGAGATATCTGATAATTGGGTCATTTCTGGAAGCCGAGGGTCTCTGCATGTTGTGGCGTTCTGCGTCCGGTGTGGTCCCGGCAGATGCAGACGAATAAGAACACCTGGCAATGCAGAATGAAGTATTGCTCCTGCACCTTTTGGGGGAAGGGCCCTTTTACGCGCCAGTCAGAATAGCGCACTAGTTGGGCAGTTCAGCCGCCTGACCACAAGCGCTGGCGGCAGAAAAAGCGTCATTTCCCTGACACACTCACATGAGACCCCATAGAGGGGCCACCTTTCCGACGCTCATGCCAAATGCCGTAGATTCAATCCCTTCTGCCTCCCGTGTCAAAGGGGCCCAATCCGGCTGGATAGGTGCTTGGTAAATGTTTGGAGCAGCTGTGAGCGAGTGCTGCGACCATTGCTGGATGTCATGTTTACCTCCGTGGGGAATGGTTCATCTATAAGAGGAGGGGCAGCCAGGATTCTCACCTGCACTGAGAAGGGTGGAAAGTACAAAGGCTGATGCATCACCTTATTCTGCCTCCCAGAGAGGGAAGGTATGTCTGCTATTCCCTGAAAATGTTTTAAAATGGAAGGAAATCTTGTTTAAGTTAAAACTCAACTCCAGCAAAGCACCCCCCCCCCCCCCCCTTAAAAAAACAAAAAAAAAACCACAAAAGCAAAACAGACCAAAATGTTGCCTAGTCAGTACAAAGATTAGCACCACTTGTGATTTGTTTTTTTAGGTGATGGTGGTGGGGTGATCTTTGTCCTTGCCATCTAGGTTTTTTTTTATTACTGTCTAGGTTGACCGCAAAGACCATAACCTATAATAAGAAACTTTTTTAAAGCTTAACTGAAATATGTGACTTTTTGAGATACACATGGGCACATGTAGTACATTGATTCATAGCTGGTTGGGTTGAAAAAAAGACTTTCGCTCATTGAGTTCAACCAGAAGAATACTACTCCTAATATCAACTTGTCTGAGAGCGCTCTTTATTTATTTTTTCATTGCAAGGGTTAGTAACCCAGTGCTGTTACCTATGCAGCCACAGCTCTCCTGATAATTAGACAGCAGCCAAAGCACTTGTGTTTGGCTGTGGAAATACTGCTGATAACAGGACAGGGCTGTAAAGTTCAGAAGGATTCAATTTCGGTTTGTTTTGCAGATAGAGGTAGATTCTAGTCATGCTGTCATGGCTGCTATTCAGAAGTCAGTCTCGGAAATGAAACCCTTAAATCAGGGATGATGAAATCCAGTCCTCAAGGGCTGAGGTTCTCGCACATTTTTGTCACAACTCAAACTAATGGGGCTGAATCAGGAAAGGTGTTGCATCAAGTAGAACACATTTCTCTGTGCATCCTAAACACTGGCATGGATATGGCCATCAAGAACTAGAGCTCAACATCTGTTCCTTAAACTAAAAATAAGAATATGAGGCTCAGGTCACCCCTGAGGCAGATCTCCAAAGGTCAACCAGAGCGGAAAGTGGAAATTTTACTCCAATGGTCCGTTGTGGTCCTGTTGGATTCCAGAGCAGATAGGTTTCCATAATAGACATCTATGGGAACCATGTAATCTTACCTGGAAACATTGTGCAGATCGGGACTTTGCATTACAGTGACCGTAACGGATCAAATAGATCAGTTATGGACTGACAAGTGGGAATGAATAGTATTAATAACATGGGATTCATTGGCCTCAATTCACTAAGATCATGCTGGAGATAAGGCAAGAGAAAACTTACCACCACACATCGATCTTGTAGAGATAAGTTTTCACCGCAAGTTATCTCATCACTACCTCCTCTGTAGTTATTTTTACACGCAGTTAATTAACAGCCTGTGTTTAACTTTAGAACTCTGTCGTTATTTTGAGGATTGAAACGTTAACTTTAAAGATCTCTCCTTAACTTAAAGACAGAAGAGTTAAGTTTTCAGGTTTGCCTGAGGTAAATGATTTAGCAAGTACTGCATGCCTCATCACCATGGTGATAACACTAGAAGCTGCTCAGAAACTTGATTAAAGAGAGGAGATGAGCTCAGTGAATTGAGGCCATTGATGGTCCATCTTCAGATCCTGCAAAATGGACAAACCAAGCTGGAGACTCCAAGAAACCTCTGTTTACCCCTGTATATTATCTCACACGTTTATTTTTAGCTCAGGTTTTTTGGTTATTTTTTGTTTTTTCGCTTTTATTATACAGTGTAGAGATGTCAGATTAATATTTTCTTTCCATCACTGTTGACGAGAGATCTTCTACCTAGACATGGGCAACGAGAGGCCAATACTTCCTGATTTAATGCAGATTGTTTGCCGTTTGGGACTCAGATGCATATTTTGTCTGACCATTTTAATAGGCTTAGTTTCAAGTACAATTTACATAATATTTGCATGCAGGCCAGGCTCATTAGCATCCCATTGATCGTCTCTCCCATTTACCCGATGATACCCCAGGGTTGTGTTTCCTGAACAGCAGGATCCAGGTTTTCCATCTCCTTACAAGTTCCATCTTGTGTTTGTACGTCAGTCTTATGAGCACATCGGACGTGGTCTTCCCCCTGGAGAGCTCATCCAGGATGCTCTTATGGCCTGCGGGACTGGACTGGTCTCCTCTTCTGTGCCCAGACCTACGTGAGTCAGACATCGGGCTTTGTTCTACCCACAGGTTGTGATGATGAGAAATACCTTCACCTCCCCGAGATTCCTCACGTGGCTTCCTCGTAGTCCAGCAAGCTGTCCACAGAAAGAAGAACTTTTTCTACTAGCCTTCCTGAAACTTTTAATGCTTTGTTCATTTCTATTGAAAACGTTTGCTTTCAATTCCTTTTCCCAAAAGACATAGCAGAGTTAGAGGAGCAGATAAGCCAATGGTCATCAAACTGATGAAAGTCAAAGTTTTGTAGATTGCAACGGCCCCCATAGTCATTGGAGTTCTTGGAGGCCTTTTAAACAAAATCTGAAGCGAATAATAATTTAAAAAAATTATACTTACCTGTGGAGAGGGAAGGCTTTGGATTCTATTGAACCCTCCCTGTCCTCTCTCGGTACCCTCGTTCCAGCGGAGACCAATCCCACTCTAATCTAATCTGATGAGAGAGATCTGTCTGCTGGCCATACACTGCAGGCCCATTTCAGATCAATTCCTTGCGTTCACATCACATCCGACCACCTCGCCATCCCAACAATATCCTCCTAATGTTAAATGATCCGTGCCCAGTGCAAGTTATACATTAACTGTCCAAGGCCTCCGCTTGTCTCCGCTGGCTCCAGGCGCACTCAGTTCTTCATACACACGCCACGTGGTTGCCTAGTAACGTGGCCACATGTATGACGTCTGCTGTCATACGCGTGCCCTAACCATGTGGGCGAGCATGTATGGACAGAAAAGTGCGCCCGGAGCCAGCGGGGGACAAGTGGAGGCCTTGGACAGGTAAAGTATAACTTGCACGGGGCACTAGGGGGAACATTTGACATTGGGGGGGGGCAGCCCTTGGGGTTTCGTCGCGTTTGTCGATCGTCCAATAGGAACCATTTCCTGTCTGCTTAGCGATGAGCGGACAAACAATGTCCTCCACTCTCATAGGAACACAGGAATCTGACGTGAATTAGGCTGACTATGGACAGTGTCTCAAAACTAACGAGTTTTTCTGATGATACCTTTTCTTTCAAGGACAAAAACAATGGTAGTTGTAAATTAAAAATCTTATTCCAAACTCAGTAATTCTGATCCCAGTGACACTTTGCATTTTTCTATTATACTAAAATAAAACTTTTTACCTGGAGTTTTTTATCTTTATTCAGTTACTAAAAAAGACACTTTTTTTTGTGTGTGCTTCCCCATAAAATTAGTGAATTGGTTATTATTATTGTTTGGTGTATTTGTATTAGGCATCGTGTGTTTTTACTTAGAAGTCTATGAAATGTTACAAATACAAATCGTACTGATTGAGTATGCCGCTTCGCTGTCGCAGTAAAGAAGTCTCCAGCTTAGCGAGAGTTAATGCACATTTCGTTTTTTAATGCAATCTTCTTATTCTATTGATGTGCAAACAGTTGCCGAAGAATTTAAAATAATTTGAATGTTTTCAGATGATTTATTTAATTCAATTAGATCAAAATATTAGTTTCCCCTTTGATGAAAGAAAAAAACTCACTAAAATTATTAATCTCGATGAGTTGAAATGAAAGTACAATCTTTAAGTTTCTGTTGAAAAATGTTTGGCCAGCGTTAGGGCTCTTTTCCGCGAGCGGCTGAATTGTGCGCTTGGCTGGCAGTTCAGCCTCCTGGCTATTGGCCACGAGCACCTTCATGCAGCTGACAGGCAGTGTTTGGTAACTCCACATGTGGTGGCGTTACCAGGTGGCAAAACATGGCAATTGCAAGCTCAGATGTAACTCCATAGGGGGTACCGCCTGTGTCAAGCATTAGCAAGCGCCCGACTTGTGAACGGGAGCAGTTGACAGGCGGTAAATTCACCGCCTTCAGCCACCAGTGCTAAAAAGGCCTTGGTCCGCAGCAGGGCTGTGCAGTCCGTACAAATACCATCCAACTCCTCACTTTATGATTCCACCGACTCTGACTCCTCTAATTTGCATATAACAATCTTCTTGACTGAAAGTATGATGTATCATAAAAGGCATCTCATCAATGCTAACGCTTAGGAATTGTAAAGCTATATTAAAGGGAACCAGAGAGGAAGCACCCTTGTGTATTTTACCATGTATATCAGTAAGAACATTAGAGAAAACACTTACCATGCTCTCTGTTTCCTCCTCACTGCTAAAAGTGTCTTTTAACAGCAGTCACAAGAATCCCAGACTGAGCAATTAAATCTGGCTTTGCTGGGAATGATTATAGCTGAGTCATTATAGCAAAGCCACAAGGGGGCAGGCTTGGGCTTGAAATAACGCCACAGAATACAGACTTAGCTATAATCTTTCTGTAGCAAAGCTAGACGGAGCAGCCTGACTTCTCAGTCGAGGATTCTTATCAGACGTGATAACAGTCAGATTACACAGAGAACAATGAAACAAAGGGCAGATTAGGTGTTTACTGTCATGTTCCCACTGATTTATAAGGGAAAATACAAGAGGGTGCTTCATCTCTGGTTCTCTTTAAGAAGGCCTCTGCTTTTGGGAACAAAAAGCTCCAGGGCCAGGAAGCTGACACTTTATCCTGTCAAAAAACACACGATTGGTTCGCACTATGGCCAGGGGCCCCGGACCTCTCTCACTGGCCGGGGCCCCAAGGCCAACATGCGATACCTGGAGGGGAGTGCAGGTGGGCCTGGACCTCTCACACCCAGGCTCTGGACCTCTCACATCCAGAAAACCCACCAACACTGCCTCCATACTGAATGTTAAATTCGACACACACAAGCAATAGAACACAGCAATACATGCATGCAGCTACATTTGAAATTGGTCAGCAGGTGCTCGTCAGCCAATCAGGATGCACTGTCATACACCCTTTACCTGCCATACCACATCTAGCAGCCATTAGCATTCAGGTGACTTTACCGTCAGTCATCCCGGCCTTTCTTTCTGCTGCTTACAAAGCTTGTCATCCAATCCAGCAGGGGGAGCTCTGAAGAAGCAGCCCATTTTTTTTTTTTATTATTTTTTTTTTTTTAATTAAACTTTTTACTGATTAGAGAAATGGAGAAATGCTTTTATATATTTATTTTTAAAGAGAACCAGAGACTAAGCACCCTCATGTATGTTACCATATATATCAGTGGGAACATTAGAGAAAACACCTACCCTGCTCTCTGTTTTATCCTTTACTGCTCAGCCTGCTTATCAGCCCTGATAAAATACCCGACTGAGCATTCAGTCTGGCTTTGCTCAGAAATCATTATAGCTGAGTCATTATAGCAGAGCCAGAAGGGGGCAGGCTTGGGCTTGAAAAGACATCAGGGAAGACGGACTCAGCTATAATGATTCCTGAGCAAAGCCAGACTGAATGCTCAGTCGGGGATTTTATCAGGGCTGATAACAAGCAGGTTGAGCACTGTAGGATGAAACAGAGAGCAGGGTAGGTGTTTTCTCTAATGTTCCCACTGATATATATGCTAAAATACATGAAGGTGCTTTTTCTCTGGTTCACTTTAAGTATCTGATTATTTAATAAAACAGAGGTGAAAACAAAAATCCCCAAACATCCCCCTTTAATAACAGTGAAGCGGATTTTGATATATTCAGTATAGTTTAATAACCTCCAGATTAAACATTGCAGAGTAGTTTGTGCTCCCCGGAGTAACACAAATAAGGGGGTTGGGTTTGTGAATAAGCAGTATTGCCGGCTTCTGTAAGTACTGGTAGTGCCTGATTTCCGTAGCACAGAATGGAGATTGGCGTACATTGTTATTGTAGACGTTTGTAATGTTAATAATGATTGCTATGCTGGTAATGCAGCCATATAGTCACCCACACAGCGCTGCCATTAGTTGGGGAGTATTGATAACCTATGTTTAACACGAGCATTTTACATTCTCTATCAGACTAGTAATTACTCTTAATGTAAAAATCCATTTATAAGGTTACAGGTCCCACTTTCCTGGAATACAGGAAAGGATATGAGAGGGTCAATATTCGCCATCCCTATATATGTAACTCTCCGCTTTCAGCAAATACTATATCATATCATTTCACAGCTTTCTCTTCTATTGTATCTGCCTTCTGTGTAGTTACAGCAAATCTTACAGAGCAACTGTAGTCAAAATAATGAATAAAATTTTTTTTTTTGTTTTTGTTTTTTTACAATAGTCATTTATAAATAAGCAAGTCAATGTTTGCCCATTGTAAAATCTTCCTGTTTTACATGCTGACATTTATCAGGCAGCAACATCTTTAGTACTGGCAGGTGATCTCTGTGGAATGTTCATTTACTGAGCGTTCTAAAGTCAGTAGAAAGGATCTCTGTTTTCCCAGAATTCTCCTGGGAGGAGGGGATTCTGTATATTAAACAGTTTAGGCGAAGGCGAATGGCAGTGCTACGTACCACTATAAAGCAATAAATGTGTTTCTGACGCTGTTAAGAGTAAAATTACCATAAACGTGGCTATTCTGAATAATTTACTGCTTTCTACTATAGGTCGTTGCAGCGCCTCTTTTGGCAAGAATTAAAGGAATAAAACTGTAAAGCCGCCCCCTACAAACTCCTGCTCGTCCCCCCCCCCCACCAGCTGATCCCCTACATACTCCTGCTCCCCCCACCAGCTGATCCCCTACATACTCCTGCTCCCCCCACCAGCTGTGGGTAATGTCTCTGTGATTTCTGGTGGAGCCTGTTACGTTTGCATGCATGGACAGCCTGTAGCATCTCTCTGGACACCGCGCACTGTGTGAATGTGTGCGCAATTGTGTGAGCCTTCCATTAGGCCAGGTTCACAGTGGTGCGTTGTGGTGTGAAGGCTGTGTCCTATCGTGGCTTGTCACACCGAGATGTACCAGCTATGTGACATTCTCAGTGAAGCTGGTGCGCTTGTAACGATTGTAGCAACACAGACGTCTGATTATGTGTGATCTGCAGAATCACCAATAATACAGACGCTATACCTGATTATGTGGTGATCTGCAGACTCACCAATAATGCAAGTATAGCTAGCAGAGTACAATGAATGTAGTGCTTGGTGCAACAGTAACAGAATAGTTTAGCTAGACCTCACCAGAGGAGCTGGTGGGTACTATCAGTACACAATAACTGATAGTTTGACAAAACCTCACCAGGGGAGCTGGTGGGTACTATTAGAACACACCTCACCAGTGACAAAGGCTCACTGGTGAGTAGAAAGGTCAGACAGGCTAGGATCAGTAACAGGCGGGCAAGCACAGTACAGAATCGGCAGGAAAGAGAGTAGTGAGATATCGGGCAGAGTTCAGCAACAGAGTCAGATGGGCAGAAGTACAGAATCAATTAGCAAGAGCATAGTCAGAGATAAGCCAGAGTCATACACAGAATATCAAAATATACAATAATACAATAATCCTAGTCTTGTGTGAAATCCCCGGTTTCCTCCCAGATCAAAGCGCACCGGATACTATCTAAGGTCTGAGCGCTAACACATAAGCATTCGCAACAGCAGACAGGTTGCGAGTGAACACTGAAGGCTTTTGAAGCAGAGGAGACCCCACGGCCGCGCCCCCTACCAATCAGCCAATCCTGAGCGCCGTGAGTCTCCTCTGACGTCAGCCGACGGGCCTCCTCCCCGCATAAAGGTCCTGTCTCCACGCGCGCCCGCGCGATACGGCAACCCTATGAGCAATAGACAAACCCATTCTCGGCGTACTAGACGCCAGAGGAACGGGCGAAGTCCCTGAACAGGAAGGCAAGGCGGCTGCGGAGACACCCTGCGTTCCTGCAGCCGCCATTACTGCGGATGTTACAGCACTATAATGGCATGTGGCCACGTGACACACTGCATGCCAAGCGGTACCGCAAAATGCACGTGATGACAGTGAAGCATACGTTTTATGGACTATGCTTCACTGCATGCAATGCAATATCCTGGCCTGCTGCTAGCTTCCCTGCCGTTACAGAACGTGACCTGTGAAAGTGGCCTCAGGCAATGAGGAAAGTATCTTCCCCCAGTTGTGATGCCACAGCTTAAAGAGGAACTCTAACCAAGGATTAAACTTCCTCCCAATCAGTAGCTGATACCCCCTTTCCCATGAGAAATCTTTACCATTTCCTGAATGGATCATCAGGGGGGTGTATGGCTGATTCTGTGGTGAAACCCCTCCCATAGTGTGATGTCATGACCATGGCCCTGACAGTTTCCGGTCTGTGAACCTCGTTGCATTGTGGGAAATAACAGCTTTTTCCAACTGCAAAGCAAGCAATATCTCCCTCTGTGCATAAAACTCTCAGTAACAAACATTCCGTACAGATCACCTGGCAGGACTAAAGATGTTCCCACTTGTGGTAATCTTCAGAATGTAAATCAGGCAGATGAAAGATTTTACAATGGGCAAACACTGACTAAATAATCTATAAATGAATATTGTTAAAAATAGGCAGTTTTATTCATTGTTATTTTCCCTACAGTTCCTTTTTAACTACGTTTAGTTTAGTCGTGAGCGAAAACCTATATTTTCCCAGCAGCAAAGCTTGAGTAACCCAAAGAGCAGGTTAATTCCAGCCAATTATAATCCCTCGCTAGTTAATTAACCATCCTCCACCTGATGTATTACCAACCGCTGGGTCTGACGACTGGCTGGAGTTCAAGTCATTTGTGTGTTATCTGAATATTTTGCTGGTGACTGTTCATCATTGGCTTACACTGAGCAGCTATCTCTGCAGGGAGCGCAGGAAATCTCATCAACACGCAGGTGCTTAGCAGCAGGCACTTCCCAAAACGTGTCATCAGAGATCTGACATCGCGCTTTTCTCTAACAGGTGCTTCACAAACGCCGGAGGGTGTAAAACGCAAACTATAAATAATCAGCGCAAAAAAAAATCATAAATTTGTGGATTTTCTGCTGTCACACAAAAAAAAATAACTCTGAGCAGCAGGGCCTTAAAATGACACGAGCAGAAGTGGGGCTATCGTAGTCTCACTCTAGTAGACTAGTGAAAACAATGTCTCAGGCGGCTGGTATTTAGTTATATAGTTAGTCGGGTTGAAAAAAAAAGACATCCGTCCATTAAGTCCAACCAGGAAAAAAAATAGAAAAACTAAAAAACACACCATCCTCAACCTGCACGTATCCCAGGCGATCCAGGGGAAGGCAAAAAACACTTAAAAGTGAATGGGAACCGGGTTTTCACAATTCATATGAATAGAGGACAGTTCAGCTATCTTTTTTTTCACTTCTGTTGTGCCCACTTACCCCCTCAGTTTCAGCCTAATTGCTCTTAAATCGCCCGTTACTGTAGTTGACCGTTTCAGTCAAACTCTTTTTTCATGATGAGGCAGAGCTTCTTTCCCCTGCTCTGTGACTCCTCTGCCATTTTCGGCTTCCCTACCCCCTTTCCCCGCCCCTCCTTTCCGCGCCCCTCCTTTCCGCGCCCCTCCTTTCCGCGCCCCTCCTTTCCCCATTCATTATAAAGCGCGGCTCTGTGGTCTCCCTCACAGAGCGCGCATGTCTTGACGTCTTGTCTTCACTCTGCATCTTGGGAGACAAGAGAGGGATGATGCGACCAGTGCACGCGCTCGCTCTACAGTACGCGCTCGCACACGTCAACAGGTCCTCTCGCAGAGGCAACTGTCGCGTAGCTGAAACCGCTGTGCCAAAAGGAAAAGGCTGCTGACCCGGAAGAGAAAGAAAAGGTCAGCAGCCATCTTGGATACCGGGGGAAAATATAATGCGGCTAAATTACCGGAACGAGGGGCCGGGGAGCGGCGGAAATTAATGTAAGGCACCAGATTTTTTTATTTGCTGCAAATGCATGTACAGTGGTTTGCAAAAGTATTCGGCCCCCTTGAAGTTTTCCACATTTTGTCATATTACTGCCACAAACATGCATCAATTTTATTGGAATTCCACATGAAAGACCAATACAAAGTGGTGTACACGTGAGAAGTGGATCGAAAATCATACATCATTCCAAACATTTTTTACAAATAAGTAACTGCAAAGTGGGGTGTGCGTAATTATTCAGCCCCCTTTGGTCTGAGTGCAGTCAGTTGCCCATAGACATTGCCTGATGAGTGCTAACGGCTAAATAGAGTGCACCTGTGTGTAATCTAATGTCAGTACAAATACAGCTGCTCTGTGAGGGCCTCAGAGGTTGTCTAAGAGAATCTTGGGAGCAACAACACCATGAAGTCCAAAGAACACACTAGACAGGTCAGGGATCAAGTTATTGAGGATTTAATTTTAAAGCAGGCTTAGGCTACAAAAAGATTTCCAAAGCCTTGAACATCCCACGGAGCACTGTTCAAACGATCATTCAAAAATGGAAGGCGTATGGCACAACTGTAAACCTACCAAGACAAGGCCATCCATCTAAACTCACAGGCCGAACAAGGAGAGTGCTGATCAGAAATGCAGTCAAGAGGCCCATGGTGACTCTGGACGAGCTGCAGACATCTACAGCTCAGGTGGGAGACTCCGTCCATAGGACAACTATTAGTCATGCACTGTACAAAGTCGGCATTTATGGAAGAGTGGCAAGAAGAAAGGCATTGTTAACAGAAAGCATAAGAAGTCCCATTTGCAGTTTGCCACAAGGCATGTGGGGGACACAGCAAACATGTGGAAGAAGGTGCTTTGGTCAGATGAGACCAAAATTGAACTTTTCGGCCAAAATGCAAAACGCTATGTGTGGCAGAAAACTAACACTACACATCACTCTGAACACACCATCCCCACTGTCAAATATGGTGGTGGCAGCATCATGCTCAGGGGGTGCATCTCTTCAGCAGGGACAGGGAAGCTGGTCAGAATTGATGGTAAGATGGATGGAGCCAAATACAGGGCAATCTTGGAAGAAAACCTCTTGGAGACTGCAAAAGACTTGAGACTGGGGCGGAGGTTCACCTTCCAGCAGGACAACGACCCTAAACATAAAGCCAGGGCAACAATGGAATGGTTTAAAACAAAACATATCTATGTGTTAGAATGGCCCAGCCAAAGTCCAGATCTAAATCCAATCGAGAATCTGTGGCAAGATCTGAAAACTGCTGTTCACAAATGCTGTCCATCTAATCTGACTGAGCAGGAGCTGTTTTGCAAAGAAGAATGGGCAAGGATTTCAGTCTCTAGATGTGCAAAGCTGGTAGAGACATACCCTAAAAGACTGGCAGCTGTAATTGCAGCAAAAGGTGGTTCTACAAAGTATTGACTCAGGGGGCCGAATAATTACGCACACCCCACTTTGCAGTTATTGATTTGTAAAAAATGTTTGGAATCATGTATGATTTTCGTTCCTCTTCTCACGTGTACATCACTTTGTGTTGGTCTTTCACGTGGAATTCCAATAAAATTGATGCATGTTTGTGGCAGTAATGTGACAAAATGTGGAAAACTTCAAGGGGGCCGAATACTTTTGCAAACCACTGTATATACAAAAAAACCCAACAAAGACATACTTTACTAAGCAAAGGGAAGGCTTTGGCTCCAGTACAAATCTCCCACCGTGGGAGGCTCTGTACTGCACATGCGTGGGCGTGCAAGACGGCGTGCTCACGCATGCGCAGTATGGAGCAGCCCATTTTTGAGAGCACTCAGGCTCCCGAAGCCTTGGGCAGCAGCAGAGAGCTGTCTCCAACCCATCGTCAGAGACTGCTAATGGGGGAGCCAGCGCTGGAAAGAGGGGGATTGTGAGAGGAACAGGATGGCTCTATAGGACCCAAAGCCTCCCCTTTCCTTAGCTGAGTAACTGTGTTTTTTTTTTTTTTAAGCTTCAGACGCCTTTTATAGATTATTATGCTGTTGCGTATCTTTTAGAGCAGAGAGGATGATCTGAGTTCAGGTCCGCTTTAAAGAGAATCTGTACTGTAAAATTCTTACAATAAAAAGCATACCATTCTATTCATTATGTTCTCCTGGGCCCCTCTGTGCTGTTTCTGCCTCTCCCTGCTGCAATCCTGGCTTGTAATTGCCAGTTTTAGGCAGTGTTTACAAACAAAAGACATGGCATGTGATAGCTCAGTGTGTGACTCACACAGAGCCTGCAGGGGGCCTGGAGAGGGTGTGTATAGCTTCTATCCATCACAAGCAGAGCTGCACATTCCAGCCTGAGTGCCTGAGCCCGACAAAGCAGTCAGAGGAAAGAAGATTAGATGATATAACAGAGATAATACAGCCACTGTGCAACTAGGAAAGGCTGCAGTAATCCAGATCACATTAGAACAGGTATAGGAACTTATAGAATAGAAGAGCCATGTGACCGAGGCAGCCTCGTGGGCGCCATGTCTATATTCCACACCCGACTCTATATTCCACATGCCGCTTTTTTGAGCCCCTCCCATCCGGCCGCCGCTTCTGAACTATCCCAACCAAGACCACCAGGCACAGGAACTCTTTCTTCCCCCAGGCAGTTCTGCTGCTCAACAACTCTGACCCCTGACTCTTCCGTCCTAGTCTGCAACCAGCATACTTGCCTTAGTGACTCTTCTGCCTTCTATTCTGCATCTCTAACACACAACATCACAATAGAGGTCATCGTACTGTTATGCTGCTAGTATGTGGAACGGTAGCCACAAATGTATTGTAAATGCTGTCAGTATGTGTAATTGTCGCCGTATAATATGTAAAATGTACAACTGTCATTGCGTACTTGCCCAAGCCATGTGTACCACAAGCAATTCCGAGTACGGCACCACCGTACTTGGCGAATAAATCCATCTTGTATCTTGTAGAATAGAAGAAATAAGGATGAAAATTTTGTTACAGAGTCTCTTTACAGGAAACCTGTTGGAAATAAAAATGCTCAATTTGGGTCCTTCCCTTGGGAGAGGGAAGCTGCTGGATCTTCCAGAGGCTCCTCCCGTCCTGCACTGGCCCGTTCCAGCGCTGACCCCACATGAAAACTACTGTTAAGGGCTTTTTGATGACTTGCGCATGCACAGTGGCACAAACCTGGCTGCAGAATTTCCACTGATGCCTGAGCGGCTCCATGCTACTGCACAGGCACAGTGAAGCTGCGCATTGGGGTCTCTGCGCTGGAACAGCCTGACAAAGGAGGACGGGCTTCCCCCTCCTGAGGTAAGTATCCATTCCTCGCAGGTTCCCTTTACAGACTGTCCTTGAGTTTGATTCCTGTCCATGGAAAGAGACGTCTGTGTTGGGAATTAGGTTTCACGAGCATTTTTATCTATTTACAAAAAAAAGGCCAAAAATACTTGCCGTGTATAAATACCTCCTGCCTTCCTTGTAAATGGGCTGCGAGGTCATAGTTTAATGGATCTTCGATGTGTCTTTCTGATAGAAAGCACGCTTCCTGGGCTTCTGTATTGGACTAAAATGGTGTTTACAGCAAAGTGTGACCTCCACTTGCACTTTAAGCTCAGTGACGGGCGCTCTGCAGCTGATAAATCATTTATGCTCCAAAAGCTCAAAGATGGACTCCATTGCTTACTGGACTTGTATTATATTCAGATCATTTTTTTTTTTTTTTTTGCAATCCATTTTCTGCTACACATGTAAGAATGTTTTCAAGTACTGAGCTTCACAAAGCCTTATAGAAAGTGAACTGTCAAAAAGGGCGCTTAACCACCCTGTGACCGCATAACGCAGATTGGCAGTCGCAGAGTGGCGCCGTTGTTCCTCCACGATGCCATATTGCGTCATCTCATGAGGAGCAAGATTAGACAGGAGCTTACGCTCCCACAAGCGCGAGCTCCCATCTGTAAACAGAGCGGGCTGTAGTGATCAGCCTGTCAGCCTGTGATGTGCGCTGGCAGGCTGTTTTTTAAACCTTCCCTCTGTGTCATGTGACAAAAGCTGGAGTTCACGCGCTAGAGGTCTGGCAGCATATACCCGGACCGCTAGTGTTTGAACTGTGGCTTTTGTCACATGACACAGAGAGAAGATACAAAGGGGAAGAGCCCCACAGCATGGAGTAAAAACACCGGGCACTTTTCCTGAGATAGCATGGCTGCCTCTGCTGCTTTAAAGAGAAATCGTAACCAAGAATTGAACTTCATCCCAATCAGTAGCTGATACTCCCTTTTACATGAGAAATCTATTCCTTTTCACAAACAGATCATCAGGGGGCGCTGTATAGCTGATATTGTGGTAAAACCCCTCCCACAGGAAACTGAGAGGACCGTGGTCCTGGCAGTTTCCTATCTGTGAACCTCATTGTATTGTGGGAAATAGCTGTTTACTGCCAAAAAAGCAAGCAGCAGCTACTTCCACTGACATCACCTGCCAGCAGTAAAAATGTCACCATGTGATAAATGTCAGAATGTAAATCAGGAAGAGGAAAGATTTTACAATGGATAAACACTGACTGAATAATTTATACATAATAATTGTAAAAATGAAGCACTTTATTACATTATTTTCACTGGAGTTCCTCTTTAAGTCTGCCATTTGTTTTGTGCACACGCCGGTCACTACAGAACAAGGCCTATCCCAGACTTAAATTAGCCCAGAGTTCAGTTTTAGCATTTAGATGAGTGTTTTTGCCACAGAAGCATGGTTAATATGCAAGGCCTTCGCATGTTTGCGACTTAATGCATCAGCAGCCGGTATAATGTGCGGCATTAGCTATGCAATTATCACCTGACATCACATGCTAATTAAAGCCAGATCTGTTAGCAATCAATAAAGAAAAATGGATTGCAATGCCGAGCCATAATTACCAGTGGCGTGACAACCACATCAATGTGGAGCAGTCATTTTCAGAGAGATCTGAGCTTAAAGGGACTCCGAGCAGTGCAGAAACTATGGAAAGATGCATATCATTTTAAAGCTCTTTCTCCTCTTTCCAATGATATATAAACCGCCGCCCTACGCCTTTTAGTTTTCGCTATTTTCGCGATTGAAATTGCCGAGGCAGCGGTTTCGATCACGAAAATAGAGAAAACTAAAAGGCGTAGGGCGACGATTTAGGTGTCGTCAGAAAGAGGAGAAAGAGAGCTTTAAAATGATATCCATCTTTCCATAGTTACATTGTATTACACAGGACGACACTTTCCCCAGTGTCAGCAGCTCCATTCAGCAGAATGGAGCTGCTGACTTTAGGAAAAAGTCGCCCTGTGTAATACAATGTAACTATGGAAAGATGGATATCATTTTAAAGCTCTCTTTCTCCTCTTTCTGACGACACCTAAATCGTCGCCCTACGCCTTTTAGTTTTCTCTATTTTCGTGATCGAAACCGCTGCCTCGGCAATTTCAATCGCGAAAATAGCGAAAACTAAAAGGCGTAGGGCGGCGGTTTATATATCATTGGAAAGAGGAGAAAGAGCTTTAAAATGATATGCATCTTTCCATAGTTTCTGCACTGCTCGGAGTCCCTTTAAGTAGCCCATACACTTAACGATTTTCCTGCCGATATACAGCAGATTCGATCACTGTGATCGAATCTGCTGTGAAATTGTTGCGCAAACGCTGACTGATCGATTTCCGCCTGAAATCAATTGTTCCCGTCGGTTAGATTTTGCTCGACTTCCGGTGGGTCAGGAGTGCGTCGATAGCGGCGTTTCGAATGTCCGACGACCAACGCTAGCGGCAATACATTACCTATTCCGCCGGTGCGTGTCCCCGCTGTCTCTTGTCCGCTCTGGGCTCCAGCTTCACTTCTTCCTGTCCCAACAGGAAGTTTAAACAGTAGAGCGCCCTCTACTGTTTAAACGTCCTGTGGCAGGAAGTTCAGTGAAGCTGGAGGAGCCGAGCACAGAGAAGAGACAGCGGAGACCGGGGGACTCGCTCCGGCCGGATGTATGCAGGGGAGGCAGCGGCAGCTCCACAGACTGATCGGTTTCAGGCTGAAATCGGTTCACAATCTGTTTGCAGTAAAGGCAGCCATACGATCCCTCTCTGATCAGATTCGATCAGAGAGGGATCTATCTGTTGGTCGAATCTGATGGCAAATCGACCAGTGTATGGCCACCTTTACAGTGAGGGCTACGCAGTAGAATACGTGGCTCTGTCTATTGCCAACCACTTGCTTGAATTACACTGCAGGGTTAATTTTTTAATTTCCTTTTTATTAATTGATTGATTAGGCCCTTATTCATGTAATGATCTGCTCAGCTGTCTGCATGGGCAGACAGCTGTTTGTCCATTCCTTAGCTCTGAATGCTGCAGGTCTCTGGAAAAGAGACCTGTCTTCGCTTTGCAGGTTTGAGTTGTTCTGCTGAGGAATTTGCATACATTTGTCATGCAAATTGCCTAGCTGCCTCCTTTGAAGGCCTGCAGTATAAAAGCCATGTTCTCCCAGAATACTTTGCTGGTCATAATGGTTTGTTACTGCTAAACACTCCTAGAGTGTCAGCCTTGCCTGTTTGTTAAAGATTATCTTAGAGTAATTCTTGGGACTGTACTAGGCATTCCCTCTAGTGCAGTTGGATTGTATTATCTGTTTTGCCTGTACTGTCTTTCTGTCACGATTGTCCTGTCGCCAGCGGCGGTCGACAGGAAATCATTCTTTGTTCTGTCTGGGAGTGTAGGCCAGAGCTGCGGTTGCTACTGGCTGCTCCATCTGTCTGGATTGCATTAGCCCTAATGGTAGTGGCAGTGCCTCCTTCTGTATCTCTGCCTTTGGGGTGCTAATGAGAGCAGCGGTTGCTACTGGTAGCCCCCTCTGTTCATCTGTCTGGATCGCACTTGCCCTAGTGGTAGTGGCAGTGCCTACTTCTGTATTCTGTCTGGGGGTGCTAACCAGAGCAGCGGTTGCTACTGGTAGCCCCATCTGTTTGTCTGTCTGGATCGCACTCGCTCTAGCGGTAGCTCCTTCTGAACTCTGGGAGTGTAGGCCAGAGCTGCGGTTGCTGCTGGCCGCTCCTCCTCTCTGTCTTGTCTTGTACGGACGCTTGCTATAGGCCCGGTGAGGTAACCGTTAGCAAGCGTTCGCGTTCTCTACCTTGTGTTTGTGTGTCATTGGTTAGTTAGGGTGGCACGCTTATCACTGGGTGCCTAATGTGCGGTGATCGTGCTGAAACGCGTTCGCTGTTGCGAATGAGTGCGGTGTTCCCGTTTAGCTAACGTTTGTTATTTTCTTTACCTTCTGATAAGTTGTTTGCTGTGCCTTTGCTATTCTCGTACTCTGCTCTGTTCTGCCTTCTGTCACTTCTGGCAATCGCATCTCTTGCGATTGCGTTCCCACTTTTGTTTCTGCGGATGTGTGTTCACCGTCGCTGGGTGGCGACTAGATTGGGGGACACACATTAATCCTGTCTCTGTGCTCTCTCTCTCTTTGAGGGCTATTCTGCCCTGCTTGCTCCTGCTCATACAATTCCCATCTGGCATCTGTGGCTGTGCAGAGGCTGTGCTCGTCTGCACTCCACAGCTCCATCTGCTGGTGGGAATTGCCCTCTACCAGTGCATTGCACCTAACCTGGGTTCTCCAAATTACACGTTTTGTGGAGGATTTCCGCAGGGTCAGCACACCAGACAGGGAAACTATTCGGCAATCGTTACAATTCAATTCACTTTTTCTCCTCAGCGGTAATTTTGCATCTTCTGTTCAAAATAACTTTTCAGCACTTTGCAATTGAAGAAGTACCAACAAGTAGGTGAAAAGGTACGGTTACTCCCCCGCCCCTTTCCATGGATTACAAAAGGCTGCTTACATGGTATTTTTTGAATGGAAATAAACATGGCAGCCTATATCCCTCACTCCTCAGGTTTCCTTTAACATTCCCTGTAGTGGGTGGACCATTCACGTCACGCTAGGACCGGAGATGGTCAATGAAATGTTAATAACTACAGTCTGCATACAAATGTTATGCATTTCATGCTAATTTTATGCAGATCGAAACTGGGTCAAGTGTAGGCAAACAAAATTCCAAGCTGCATGCAAGCAAATAAGCATTTTATGGAGCGTCCCTTCTGGGGATTGTCTCTGCCTGCTCAGTGGCTCCACCCTCTGCTTGCAATGGGTAATAACAAAATCTTACTGTGAACTCTTTACACTTACAGAGTAAAATTATTTAAAATAAACACATGACGTAGCTGCAAATGAATATTACATACTTACCTCGCCGTCTGTTCCTCTCAGAAGCTCACCATATTTTTTCCTTTAACAATTCCTTACATTTCTGACATGGTTTTGTCAGAACTGAAATATATAAGTTGCTGTCGGTTATAACTGCTGTGCAAGGTAATCTCCATGTTTCTCTACATCTCAAGTGGGCAATATTACAGGTTAACAGAGTCCTGAACAGGAAGTTGCTGAACAGGGTCATCACCATTTTTAAAACGGAGGACTAGGAATTCCATTGATCACAGAGGACAAACAGATGCAGGAGAGGAGAAAGAGATTGATAAGTAGACTACACGGAAGGTAAGTATGACCTGTGTGTGGTTATTTTGACTTTCATTTTGATTTCAGGTTTGCTTTAATAAAAATTCTATATTTACCTAAACGTTATTTTTCAACACTACAAACTATGCTTTAGCAGCAGTATAATGAATGAAAGGAATGTCGGGCATTGTGCGTCGCCCTTTAATGTAAACGTTTTAGGCAGTTTAACCGAGAGATGGAGAAAGCGCCTCGGCGGGGGTTGCGGCTGCCATTGTTGGGTTGTGTTCTGTAGCTTTTCTTATTTCCCTCCAGCGATTTGCCTCTCTGTAGAGTTCAGTATAACATAATGCTTCCAGAGAATAGCTTCCATTTAGCTAAAGGCTTGCCAGTGCCAAATGTATAGCCGTGCAGAACTTTCCATTGTGGCTAATAACAGGCTCTGCCGTGTGAGCAGTCCCGTCAGGAGAGCGAGGTGACAGCCGATAAAATAGCCTATTTCTGCTGCCGGTGACCCCTCTGTGAATCCGCGGCACAAACATGCATTACCGCAGCACAATGTTTATGTTCCAGCCACCAGCAGCCGTGCCGGTGTACAGCCGGTGACCTCTCTGTGAATCCGCGGCACAAACATGCATTACCGCAGCACAATGTTTATGTTCCAGCCACCTGCATCCGCGCTGGTGTACAGCCGGTGACCTCTCTGTGAATCCGCGGCACAAACATGCATTACCGCAGCACAATGTTTGTTCCAGCCACCTGCATCCGCGCCGGTGTACAGCCGGTGACCCCTCTGTGAATCCGCGGCACAAACATGCATTACTGCAGCACAATGTTTATGTTCCAGCCACCTGCATCTGCGCCGGTGTACAGCCGGTGACCCCTCTGTGAATCCGCGGCACAAACATGCATTACCGCAGCACAATGTTTATGTTCCAGCCACCAGCAGCCGTGCCGGTGTACAGCCGGTGACCTCTCTGTGAATCCGCGGCACAAACATGCATTACTGCAGCACAATGTTTATGTTCCAGCCACCTGCATCCGCGCTGGTGTACAGCCGGTGACCCCTCTGTGAATCCGCGGCACAAACATGCATTACCGCAGCACAATGTTTATGTTCCAGCCACCAGCAGCCGTGCCGGTGTACAGCCGGTGACCCCTCTTTGATTTGGCGGCACAAACATGCATTACCGCAGCACAATGTTTATATTCCAGCCACCGGCAGCCGTGCTGGTGTACAGCCGGTGACCCCTCTGTGAATCCGCGGCACAAACATGCATTACCGCAGCACAATGTTTATGTTCCAGCCACCAGCAGCCGTGCCGGTGTACAGCCGGTGACCCCTCTTTGATTTGGCGGCACAAACATGCATTACCGCAGCACAATGTTTATATTCCAGCCACCGGCAGCCACGCTGGTGTACAGCCGGTGACCCCTCTGTGAATCCGCGGCACAAACATGCATTACCGCTGCACAATGTTTATGTTCCAGCCGCCGGCAGCAATCCTTCTGCAATACTTTACAGAGCACATAGTCATGTCACTGACTGTCCTCAGAGGAGCTCACACTCTAATCCTACCATAGTCATACCCTAATGTCCTACCATATTATTATTATTATGTATTTATATAGCACTGACATCTTCTGCAGCACATTTCAGAGTACATAGTCATGTCACTGACTGTCCTCAGAGGAGCTCACAATCTAATCCCACCATAGTCATACCCTAATGTCCTACCATATTATTATTATGTATTTGTATAGCAGTGACATCTTCTGCAGTACATTACAGAGTACATAGTCATGTCACTGACTGTCCTCAGAGGAGCTCACACTCTAATCCTACCATAGTCATAGTGTAATGTCCTACCATATTATTATGTAATTATATAGCACTGACATCTTCTGCAGCACATTACAGAGTACACAGTCATGTCACTGACTGTCCTCAGAGGAGCTATCACTCTAATCCTACCATAGTCATATGTCTATGTATTATTATTATTTATTTATTTATAAAGCGCCAACATATTCCGTGGCGCTGTACAATGTAAGAAAACAAACAAGGGATACATAATGATACAGACAATGATATACATGGAAATATGAACACTGATACAAGATACAGCACTGCTGATTACAATTTGATTTAACAGGATGACTAAAATGTATAAATTTCTAACAGTGTGCAAGCAATTGAATTAATAACATTCCATGACACAAAAGGGTGAGAGCCCTGCCCTTGCGAGCTTACAATCTGAAGGAATGGGGTGGAAACAAGAGGTGGGGGAAGTATACAGTATATGTACAGGCAGTGCGTAATTAGGTTATTTAGTGGGTGCATGGCCTAAGCTAGAGAATATGCTTGTCGGAAAAGGTGGGTTTTGAGGGAGCGTTTAAAGATTTCGAAGGTGGGAGAGTGGCGGATGTGTTGTGGAAGGGCATTCCAGAGGAGGGGTGAGGCACGTGAGAAGTCTTGTACACGTGAATGTGAGGAGGTAATTGTAGAAGAGGATAGAAGAAGCTCGTGTGCAGATCTGAGATTGCGGTTGGGTTGGTATCTGGAGACTAGTGAGGAGATGTACAGGGGAGAGAGATTGTGGAGAGCTTTGTAGGTTATGGTTAAGAGTTTGAACTGAATCCTCTCATTAATTGGTAGCCAGTGAAGAGCTTGACAGAGAGGGTCAGCAGAGGAAGAGCGAGAGGAGAGATGAATGAGTCGAGCAGCAGAGTTCAGTACAGAATTGAGCGGTGATAGTCGGTTAGTTGGAAGTCCACCAAGCAATATATTGCAATAGTCCAGTCGAGATATAATAAGAGCATGTACTAACATTTTGGTTGTGTCATGGGAGAGAAAAGGTCGGATACGTGCTATGTTTTTCAGTTGGAAATGGCAGGAGCTGGTTAGGGAGTTAATGTGAGGAGTAAATGAGAGAGAAGAATCAAATATTACCCCCAGGCACCGTGCTTTGGGAACTGATGTTATAGACGTGTTGTTAACATTTATTGTAATATCAGGCAAAGGGGTGGACAGGGATGGTGGAAAGACTATTAGTTCAGTTTTATTCATATTGAGTTTTAAGAAGCGAGAGGACATGAAAGAGGAGATAGCGGACAGGCAGTCGGGAACCCGTGTGAGGAGGGAGTTAAGGTCTGGGGCCGAGAGGTACAGCTGTGTATCGTCTGCATATAGGTGGTATTGGAAACCGAATGAGCTGATTAAGTTACCAAGACCGTGCATGTAGATGGAGAAGAGGAGGGGACCGAGGACAGAGCCTTGAGGTATCCCTACAGACAGAGGATGTGAAGAGGAGGCCTGATCTGAATAGGAAACAGTGAAAGACCTTCCAGACAGGTAGGAAGATATCCAGGAGAGAGAGAGGTCCTTTATTCCTATAGATGAAAGGATCTGTAGGAGTAGAGTGTGGTCGACAGTGTCGAATGCTGATGACAGATCTAGAAGGATGTATGTATGTATGTATATGTATGTATCGTGTAGTGCATGTATTGTATGCTTTTGAAATGTGGGAGGAAACCAGAGTGCCCCGAGGAAACCCACGCAGACACGGGGCGAGCATACAAACTCAGTGCAGACAGAGCCCTGGCTTGCAGGTACAGCATGGGTTTATTTAAATAATTTTAGTTGGTTCGGGTTCCCTATAAAGATACTCGTATATCACTTGATGAGGGGCAGACCGACAAATGTCTGTCTGAGCCTTTTACACAGTGTAGCAAATTGCGTAAATCGCTTTATACATGCATCACTTGCGCTGCTAGTGAAACAAGTCGTGTATGTATACAGCATGTTATGCAATAAATAAACTGCTGTAAACTTATCATGTGCTGTCTGCACCCTTTAAAGTGGAACTGAATACTAAAAAGAAAAAAAAAATAAAGTCTTTCACTTTCCTGGTGCTTCTGCCAGCCCCGGGCAGCCTTCCTGTCCCTCGCCGGTCCTCTACGATCCTCCACTCTCCCGCCACCAGCCCCGTGCAGCCTTCCTGTCCCTCGCTGGTCCTCCACGATCCTCCGTTCTCCCGCCGCCAGCCCCGGGCAGCCTTCCTGTCCCTCGCCGGTCCTCCACGATCCTCCGTTCTCCCGCCGCCAGCCCCGGGCAGCCTTCCTGTCCCTTGCCGGTCCTCCATGATCCTCCGTTCTCCCGCCGCCAGCCCGGGGCAGCCTTCCTGTCCCTCGCCGGTCCTCCACGATCCTCCGTTCTCCCGCCGCCAGCCCCGGGCAGCCTTCCTGTCCCTCGCCGGTCCTCCACGATCCTCCGTTCTACCGCCGCCAGCCCCGGGCAGCCTTCCTGTCCCTCGCTGGTTCTCCACCAGCCTCCTTTCTCCCACCGCCAGCTAGTTTTGTTACCATCGAAGTGGCAACTGCGCCTGTGCGCCCCGAGCCATGCGTATCTTTCTTCATGTTCCCGCAATAGTGTCCTGCGCTAATAGCAGGATGCTATTGCAGATGGGAATGCAAAGAAAGATACGCATGGCCCAGGGCGCCCAGTGACTTACAAGTCGACGGTAACGAGCTGGCTGCGGGAGATCGGATTATTGTGGAGGGCCGGTGCGGGACAGGAAGGCTGCAAGAGGCTGGCAGAAGCACCAGGTAAGTGAAAGACTTTTTTCTTGTATTCAGTTACGCTTTAAGTTCACGATTCTACCCGTGTTACATCTTGGTACCAGTGTAGAAGTGCACTTAGTAGAGAGTTTGATAGGTGAATAATGTAGGAGAGGAGCACACATAGGTTGTGATAGAGCACACAGGAGGAACAGAGGGTGTGGGTGTAGGGCCAGTATCAAACTGGGCAATTACCTAGAGCAGTGATCTGCAAGCTTGGCCCTCCAGCTGTTATGGAACTACAAGTCCCACAATGCATTGTGGAAGTCTGACAGCCACAGTCAGGATTCATAAAGGCAAATGCATCGTGGGACTTGTAGTTCCTTAACCGCTGGAGGGCCAAGTTTGCAGATCACTGACATAGAGCATCAAGCTTCTTAGAGCCCCCACAAGTCAGGAACTGTAAAGGTCACAAGTTTACGGTTAGCACAGTATGAACATTTTAGGGGTGCCGAATCAATTTTTGCCCAGGACTCCACTTTATCTTAAACGTTCCCTGTGTGGGTGGGATAAACAAGAGGGGTGTGCTGGTAGAAAATGTGAGGTAGCATAGTGATCCAGCAGCATGTGGACTTCACTCAATCCAACCATTTGTGGTCTGTGTGTGGAATATCCCTAAAGTCCTGGACTGACCTTGCTTGGGTTAAAAAAATAACAATAATTGTGTGATATTAAGGCTGTTGACTTAATCTGCCCCGGACAAAGCAGTGTCAGGAGTTTTTACTTTCGCTATCACCTCTCCTGAAACAATCTTCATGCTTTCTTGGCTGAGACATCTTTCAGTACTCTTACTAAAACTGTGTAGGAAGTCATAGAAGGTCAACTGTATTAGATTTCATGGAAGTATGTTGTTCGGTTGCACACCCCCCCTTTACAACTGTTCGTAGGGTTGATCAAAAGGTTTTTCCATCGCATTGTCATATGTCTGAATTAGTCTCACCCACTTGTGCTTATTTTTATTGGACAGTCGCAGGTAAGGTTACATGAAAGTTATGTCTGACAGGCTCAGACAACTCTTGTGACATTTTGTCAGTGTCATCATTGATCCCTAAGTGCACGATGCTGAGAAAATCAGATTGTGCCAGAAGGAACTTAAGTGCGAGATGGAAAGTTTCTGCACTTGAAGGATAATAGTGCCTGCCTGGCAAATTCTTGATGAGCTGCTGGCAGTTTATGGATTGTCCATCTTATGACACTATTGTGAGCTGGACAAGGTACTTCCAAAGTGATCACGTGTCTCTCAAAGACGAGACAAGACCTGGAAGACCATCATTGATGGACCATGTGCCACAGTGAAGAAAGTTAAATATTTTTAATCCTAGAAGACAGACGAACATCCATCCATTTGATCATGAATGAAACCATCCTCCGTTATGGTAGTGTGTGGAGAATTATTCACGATGAACTGCACATGTCTAAGGTGTCTGCACACTGGGGTCCACGTCTGCTAACCCCTTCCTGGAAACAAGCACGACATGGCCTTTCAAGACAGATGTTGACCCATGTTGGAACGGGATGAAGAGGATTTTTTTGGCTCCGGCGCTATTAGCCTTTCAATGCGGGAACTTTATCATGCTGGCAGCCTCAATCTTTTTCATTTCACACTTTTGTCACAATCGATTAAAAAAATAAAGGCTGCAAAGAGGTGATTTTCTCTACATTATTTACTTGGGGACCAGTGATGACCCTGACAAAACTTCATCAATATACCATGATAACTTACGGGTGAGAACTAAAACTGTACGACACAACCTTGTATAAACAGGGGGCAACGTGTAAGCAGTGTTGCATTTTACTCACCACTCGACCATGTAAACCAGGCAGAGATGAACATCTTGCTGGTAACCAATTGGAAGGAATTCCAAGAACAGGTTGTGACAAATAAAGTCAAGGCACCACCCAAACTGATTGCTTTATTGGTCCAGTGTTGTAAAATGCGGCCATGGAAGGTAGACCATAGATGGGTTCTTGGCGAAGAGACAGATGGGCACTATGGCCATTTTGTGCCTTTCTATTTGCCTAGCACTCACCCTTTGTCTACCTTCTACAACCATTTTAAGTAAAGAGACCGACTGCCACTATGGCCGTTTTGCGTCTCGTCATGTGAAACAGTCGTAGTGCCAGGCCCTCTCTTTGCTTAGCGCCCACCCTTTGTCTATCTTCCACGGCAATTTGTTGTATTTTACAATACTGGGCCAATAAAGCGGTCAGTTTGGATGGTGCCTGTACTTTCTCATTAGTTGCAGACTGGTATATGGTGGGCATCCAGGGAACCAAAGACCCCAGGTGGGTTCCTTTGTGCAGATGCTGGAAATAAAACGACGTGCTGCTTTGAGCCGTAGTGGACATTTTAGTTGAAATACCATTTAATACATAAGCTTCCTTTTTATCTAAACAGCATGAATCATTTTGACCTTTCACAATATTAAAGGTCAGTCTGGACTCTGTTACTCTAAATAAACTGCAAATGGTAAAGGGCCAATTATCCTGCCAGTGAAATGAGCTATTGTACATTTCATGTTGCATTAATCACTTCCCGTAGAGATGCTAGATAAACCCGACTCATCATTGTGCGGAAATTCACGGGGAGCCATCTCAGTATATGCAAAGTAAGACCTTCTGTACGAGGCGGAGGAAATGAGAAAATTCCATGACACCTTCGAAGAAGAGCTTACTCTGATGGTCAGGGTGGAGATAAAGGTGGCATGGTAGGTCTTCAGACCTCGGTGCTGTTGGAGAGTTTTTTTTGGAGTCCATTTCCGGGTCTCTGTCTTGGTCTCATGTTGGCTTCAGGGCAGGTTGACCTCTCAAGTGGACAAACCCCTAAACAAGGGGTTGCTTCAGCCACACTGACCCGAAGGTGGATAGGAAGCAATGCACTGCCCTATAAACCTCAAATTTATACAGTGTTCTCCCCAGAAATGTTGGCAAGAAAAAGTAGGCAGTGGGGTGTGATGGGGGAATGCAGGGCCAGCACAACTCTGCTTACAGCGTTGGAGGAGGATGAGGAAGCTAGCTAATGACAGCTGGATGCTCACCAAAATTAACCGGGTGGAGCACCTGGCTAAAAGAGGCGGGGAGAACACTGTTATATAAACAATTGAGACAAAGGCAAATTGATACTGTGCAATAAAGCTGAGGACTCTTCATGGGGCCATCATTCAGATGGTGGTGGTGGGGGTTACAATTGTAGACCTTTCTTCTCCAATGCAGTTCTCAAATCTCAATCTTGGGTTATATTTCAGTAAACGTAAACCACTTCACCTCCAAGGTTTTTTTCCCCCTTAAACACCAGAGCAATAGCGCTCCTTCCATTCATTCGCTTATAACTTTATTACTTCTTATCACAACGAAACAAGCTATCGCTTGTTTTTTTCCCCCCAATTAGGCTTTGTTTTAGTGGTACTTTTTGCTAAGAATTATTTTATTCTAACTGCATTTTAATGGGAATATTCAGAAAAAAACTGGAAAAAAAATCATTATTTCTCAGTTTTCAGCCTTTATAGTTTTAAAATACATGCTACCGTAATTAAGAGTTTTATTTTATTTGCCCATTCATCCCAGTTATTGCAAAGTATGGCCCCAATATTTTATTTGGAAATAAAGGTGCATTTTTTTCAAATTTTGCGTTCACCACAATTTACAAACCCAGGATTTAAAAAAATTACAGTAATATAGTATATTTCTGTTATAGGCGCTTGGCTCAGCTACAGACCTGCACTGTACCTACTCCTACCTATTGCCTGATGAAGTGGGCTCATACCTGCGAAACGCGTTGCATTTTCCCCTGAGTATGTAAATAAATTTGTTCTGCTAAACTTTGTTGGCATATCTTGTGTCTGTTTGGAGGAGGTGCCTCCACAAATGTTAAACTTGTTAGACATTTTTATTCTTCTGGTGCCTCTGTATCCCTGTTACATTGCATCATTTTGCAGCTGCTAATGTTCTGTAATAGCGCATGTCGCCATGCATGGCATGCATCTGAAAATACATGCAAGAAATTGCATTCCTGCACGCAGCACATACTGTAAATGAGCCCTTAGCGAATCCTGCAAAAAACCGCACCGGAGATTTCTGCATAGCCGGCACCGCCATAGGTCATAATGGGAATCACGGCGAAAGTGCGGCTCGGACAGTAATTTGGGTGCCATCAAAAGATGGAGCACAAATTACTACCATATAAAACTCTCTGAAGGATTGGAATAGTATCTTAAAGGATACCCGAAGTGATGTGTGACATGAGATAGACGTGTATGTACAGTGCCTAGCACACAAATAACTAGGCTGTGTTCCTTTTTTTTTTTTCTCTGCCTGAAAGAGTTAAATATCAGGTATGTAAGTGGCTGACTCAGTCCTGACTCAGACAAGAAGTGACTATAGTGTGACCCTCACTGATAAGAAATTCCAACTATAAAACACTTTCCTTGCAGAAAATGGCTTCTGAGAGCAGGAAAGAGATAAAAAGGGGAATTTCTTATCAGTGAGGGTCACACTGTAGTCACTTCCTGTCTGAGTCAGGACTGAGTCAGTCACTTATACCTGATATTTAACTCTTTCAGGCAGAGAAAGAAAAAAAAGGAACACAGCATAGTTATTTGGGTGCTAGGCACTGTACATACCCATGTCTAGCTCATCATGTCACTTCGGGTATCCTTTAATCAGGGGGTCGGTGGTTATGCTTGGTTTTGTTAGGTGGGGTGGGGATAGTTTTTAGCACCGGGGGAATTCAGCAAGCTTTATAATCTGCAAAGCTCGTATTATCATCAACAGCCGGCAATCCAGCCGCAGGGAAATACGCTGACAGCTCGCGCTGAAAATACGCGGTGAGCTGAGCTGCCAGAGCCGAAATTACCAGGGGAGGAATTATACGGACGCATTTTTATGCAGTATTTTGTCACGTTTGGGAGGGCAGCTGTTCCCATGAAGAATGGAGGTGGCAGCGATGCCGGGATAACATTAATGTGCAGGCGTCAGGGGCTGCAGTGTACCGCATCTTACAGATCATTACGCAGAGGGAGAAATTATATTCTGTCATGTCTGAATCGTGCGTTTCTGTGCGTCTCGGCGCACGCTGCCGCCTCCTCCCACGCTGCGTGCATGAGTGACACCTCCATTCCCCCATAGAGTCGGGCAGAGTGTGGCATTTGGACAGCTAAACTGATCGGTCTTTTGAGTCATGACATCGTTGTGCTTTTTGCGTTTCCAGTAGCGACCTGACAGTTCTTCTCAGAACAGGCCTGGCTTTGTTAGGCTTCGTACTGACGCACAATAACTGTCACCGTAACCCTGGTCCACCTGTCGCTCCTCTCACAGCTGCACACAGGGTTTCCAACATCTGGGACCGCAATCTATGTACCAGCCAGCTGGGAGCAGGTTAACGAGATCCAGAGGAGTGCATACACATACAATTAAATTGCGTGCCACATCGTGTGTTACTGAGTCATGACCAGAAGGAACAGTTATACAAAATATTCATAATAAGGAGACGTTATGCAAACAACTTTCATTCTGTGCAAAAGAAAATGGCCCATATGCAATTTCCTTTTCTTCCGAGTGCCAAGCGCTGACAGGCAGCGGCCGGTGCACAGGAGCAGCTGACAGGTGGTGAACTCGCTGCCTTCGGGCTAAACCACTCAACACTTGTATGGCGTGCATTTAAATGGGGCACCAGATAGAGCCGCTAGTGGAATACCAGTAAAATTACCGATATTCCACTACTTCATTCCAATAGTAAAATGTGGGTAAGCTTTATAGATATTTTACTATGGCCTAACCTAACTTTACTCTCACACAAACTCTCCCTCTCAATGCCTTTCTCTAACCGATCTCCCCTACCCCCCCACGCCAATGTCTAACTCTTACCAATCTCCAGGTCGATGTGTAACCCTAAGACCTCCCTCTACCAATGCCAAACCCTAATACCCCAGCCCCTCTGCTGATGCCCAACTCTCTCTGCAGATAATATGGGTGCCGCCATAGGTGGCTATGTTAATTGCGACAATTGGCAGATATTACAGGTAATCTGGGCGTATTTTTCCGATGGTAAGACTCTCCCGACCATAAGAAGCCCCCAGGTTTAGAGGACAAAAAGCAGGGGAAAAATAGATACTAAACCTGGTGCATCCATGGTGAAGGGGCATCTTGTGGATTATGTCCCCTTTATACCTCTTGTGTCTCCTCCTCTGTCCCCATGTGTCTGCCTCTGTCCCACTTGTGTCCTCTATGCCCCTTTCTGTCCTCCTCTATGCCCCTTTGTGTCTCCCTTGTGTCCTTCTCTATGCCCCTTTGTGTCCCCCTTGTGTCCTCCTCTATGCCCCAATTGTGTCCCCCTTGTGTCCTCCTCTATGCCCCAATTGTGTCCCCCCTGTGTCCTCCTCTATGCCCCTTTGTGTCCCCCTGTGTCCTCCATTTGTCTCCCTGTGTCCTCCTCTGCATGGGCACAGTACAGGGAGCTCCCTGACATTGCGGCGGGTTGGAGGTTGGTATTTGCAGGCGTTCACAAGTCAGGAACTTCCCAGCATTTGGACTGTAAGACTTTTCCCCCCACTTATAGTCCAATAAATACAGTAACTGCTTCGCTTACATGGTCAGTCTGAAAGAAATGGTAGTTGCAGATTGGATCTCCACTTGTACGCCTGTCGCTCCCCTGATTCCCCGCTGACACTCAGCATCTTATGATCTGGCTGTTACACATTGGTTACAGTGCTGGTAGTAGTGGTCCCTTTTCCAGACGTTGTGTGCTGGTAGTTTTTCTTTCTTCCCTCGTCGTATTAAATGTAAGGCCTGTGCAGTAAGTAGGTATGTTGGATGTAATCTGCTTAGATAGGAGCTTTTTTCAGCTGGGCTATCCATCTATATGCTGGAATGTTAATAGTGCTTTTCATTATCCGGGAATAAGTGGAAGAAAAAATATCCTGCAGAATGGATCGCTGGCCTGTAAAATATCAGCAATGCGCCTCAAAGACGAGCTCTGCTTATAAAAATAGCTCCGTAAGTTATACTGCCGTCAGAAGTGCCAGATTATGTTCTTTATAACAGTTATGTAATATCTACTCCGCTGCGCTATCTGCAAGAGCTGCTCTGGCACTGGCAGCCGGTCGTCGAGTTCTGCATTGGGCATTGCTGCCAGTCTCATGGCCTCAGAAGAGCAGCATAGTGATGACCTCATCAGGTAGAGTCTGACATGCCCTGTCCAATCAGAAGGTCAGGGGAGGGGCTTTGCCCCAGCAGTGTGGCACAGCTGCAGAGGGGGATAAAGGGGGGGAGCAGCAAAGTTGCTTATTGTCTATTCTGTGTACCGTCTCTGAGATTGGCAGATTCTCGCCGAATGGAGGCCCAGGGCATTGTTGTCCATCTCACTCTGCCCACCCTGTGCTGCTGCTCTCCATAACATGTGTTGTTATCCTTCAGGTTGTACAGAACTCTGCCCTGAACTGTCGCCTGAGGGATTGAGTTCAGTCATTCATCATCAGTGATATTAAACATGGCTCAGTGTTCAGTATGACAGTTTTATCCCTTAAAGAGACTCCGTAACAAAAATTGCATCCTGTTTTTTATCATCCTACAAGTTCCAAAAGCTATTCTAATGTGTTCTGGCTTACTGCAGCACTTTCCACTATCACAGTCTCTGTAATAAATCAACTTATCTCTCTCTTGTCAGACTTGTCAGCCTGTGTCTGGAAGGCTGCCAAGTTCTTCAGTGTTGTTGTTCTGTGATGCATCTCCCCCCTCCAGGCCCCTCTCTGCACACTGCCTGTGTATTATTTAGATTAGGGCAGCTTCTCTCTTCTCTTTTACAAGCTGGATAAATCCTCCTCTGAGCTGGCTGGGCTTTCACATACTGAGGAATTACATACAGGCAGAGCTGTCTGCACTCTGCAGGAAGAAACAGCCTGACACTTCAGTGGAAGATAGCTGCAGGGGGAAAGAAACACACAAATGATCTCTTGAGATTCAATAGGAAGGGTGTATACAGCCTGCTTGTGTATGGATGTATTTTCTATGTGTGGACATACTGTACATCAACCTACTTCCTGTTTTGGTGGCCATTTTGTTTGTTTATAAACAAACTTTTTAAAACTGTTTTTAACCACTTTTAATGCGGCGGGGAGCGGCGAAATTGTGACAGAGGGTAATAGGAGATGTCCCCTAACGCACTGGTATGTTTACTTTTGTGCGATTTTAACAATACAGATTCTCTTTAAAGAGAACCCGAGGTGGGTTTGAAGAATATTATCTGCATACAGAGGCTCGATCTGCCTATACAGCCCAGCCTCTGTTGCTATCCCAAACCCCCCTAAGGTCCCCCTGCACTCTGCAATCCCTCATAAATCACAGCCACGCTCCTGACAAACAGCTTGTCAGAGCTGGCTGTGTTTATCTCTGTAGTGTCAGTCTGCTGCTCTCCCCGCCTCCTGCAGAACTCCAGTCCCCGCCTGCATACCTTCCCTCCCTGCTGATTGGAGGGAAGGGACGGGGGCAGGGACCGGAGCTATGCAGGAGGCGGGGGAGCAGCTGAGACTGACACTACAGATGTAAACACAGCCTCACAGCACGGCTGTGATTTATGAGGGATTGCAGAGTGCAGGGGGACCTTAGTGGGGTTTGGGATAGCAACAAAGGCTGGGCTGTATAGGCAGATCCAGCCTCTGTATGCAGATAACATTATTTAAACACACCTCGGGTTCTCTTTAAAGAGACACTGAAGCGAAAAAAAAAAATATATGATATAATGAATTGGTTGTGTACTATGAATAATTACTAGAAGATTAGCAGCAAAGAAAATATTCTCATATTTTTATTTTCAGGTATATAGTGTTTTTTCTAACATTGCATCATTCTATAATATGTGCAGATTACACAACACTCAGCATTCAAAATGATTCTTTCAGAGCAGTCTGTGAACTAATGACCTCTCGTCTGGCAGAGGAAAAGTAAACAGTTCAATAACAGTTGAGATAATAAAAGTCAGATAAGAGCCCTCTCCAGGACTTTGAAAGTCGTAGAGCTTAATGGCTTGTTTGCATAGAGATAACAACTGGAGTTTCTTAACTCTTCCTGTACTGGAAACAATTAGACTGATGTATCTGATCTTAATGTTTTATTTCTTAGCTGTGCTACACATATAAATCATAATATCATCATTTTTTTTCCGCTTCAGTGTCTCTTTAAAGCAGACCTGAACTCAGAACTTCCTCTCTGCTCTAAGATGAGCAACAGCTTAATCACCTTTACAGAAAAACATTTCTTTGTTACAGCTTACAGAACTCCTGCAATAAATCTGCAGTATGTCTACGATAGCGGAACGTATACTGTACAAATGGTCCGGTATGCGATATGGATCCAGTGTTAAACCAATGGATTAGTTAACATCCATCCGCTTGTACAGATCCGTTGTCCGTTCTGCTCAATGGACGAAAAAATGCAGCAGGACCTAATTTCCTGGACCGTTTCACTCAGTGGACCGGAAACAGAAAGTTTTTTGCAGCTACATAAGAACAAAAAAAAAAACCTGACAGTTTTTTCCTGACCCTGATGGCCGGATCCGTATGGCTGGTTCCGTGAAAAAAAGCAAATGTGAACCGGCCTTTAATCCTGATGTCATTTCTTCTCAACTTTTTTTTTTCTTGTCTCCTCCACTCGCTGAGTCACCTCAGCCTTGCTTGTAAAGAGGAGTGAGCAGAGGATCATGTTTCAGCTAGGCAGGAGTCTGCTCAGCCAATCAGTAAGAAGCAGGAAGGTGGGCGGGTCATTGGCAAATGGCACAGTAAAGGACCTGGGGGACTGAGAAAATATAACAGCAGAGAGATTCCTGAATAGATTGGAGAGCTTGTACTGCAGGGAGAGATTTCTGGCAGCATTTTAAACTCACTGCAGTGTTTAAATAGAATTTGGTTTTCTGGCTGACAAATCTGTTTTAAAGGAGAGACAGGAGCTGTACAGAGGTAAGCGCAGCAGTGAATACTTTAGCCTAAGACGGTTTGTGCTGTAAACTTCATGGATCATGTTACTTGCAGCGCATTCATTCAGAGCTTTTCTCCTCTTCAGTCAGCTTTAGCAGAATTCACCCCTGTGTGCTGATGAAATCCAGCCAGAGAGATTGTGCTGCTAATTTCCTGTGTTGCCCGAAGTCATTTCTGGCATCATATTAGCGCTAATTGCCAGATAAACTCCCAAGCTACCATTGTGTACTCAGCCTGTCTTGCAAATCTGGATAATTTTAGAACGCGCTGCCTTCATTCACTCTGAGCAGGATGCGGTTTTGTTTTCGCAGTGTTTATCGCGTTTCCGCTACGACAGTCCTGATCTGTAATCGGCCAATGCGCAGAACTTTCTTACAGCAAACAGAAAATGAGAAGTGTGAGCTGGGGACAAATAATCTCGCCCTGCCACTGTGAAGGATTAAACGTTTGTCCTTTTGCAGCGGTGTGACAAGTCGCACATTGCTGAGGTCTCAGGGGCGCGCTGAGAGATAACGCCGGCGGTGCTGACATTATATGTCTGACTTCACAGCCGGCTTCCCCAGAGCATCCGGAAATTATTTATAAGTTTGACCATTTTACAAACTCGCTGTTTCCTTTCACAGTACATTTCTGTCTTTTATTTACTTTTCTCAGCTCTAGGCCACAAGCAAGATAAGCGACTGTGAGTGACAAAGGGACGCTATTTAGTGTTAAAGCTGAAGTCCTTCAGCAGACGGAACTGCTGTATATAATGTAAAGTGTACATGTGTTAGAATGTGTGATCCAGCAGAAAGAAAACGGCTCCCCCTTGTGTTTGTCTATATTATCAAAACGTCTGACTCATGCTGCCTGCTCACATTTCTGATTCCTCTTTGTAAATGTCCATGTCAGTGGACTCTAAGGACCACATTATGCATAGTAATAGTAAAAGTACCTTAGTAATTTCACAAACAATGGAACGAGGGTTGTAATATCTTAAGATTCTGAAAGGAACCTAAACTGGGAGGGATATGGAGGCTGCTATATTTGTCTGGCAGCCCTGCTGATCTCTTTGGCTTCAGTAGTGTCTGAATCACTCACCTGAAGTAAGCATTCGATGAATCTAGTCAGACTTCAGTCAGAGCACCTGATCTGTATGCTTGTTCAGGGGCTATGGCCAAGTGCACACATGCAAGAATTTTTGGGCACCGATGCTATACAGACACATTGCTAGTCTTAAGGCTACCAGTGCGTTCTGTTGCTATGGAAGAGGCTTGGGGTGGTGGTGAATGATTGGCACACTGTGGAGCGTATTTCCACAGGTGGGGGGAAGGAAATAACATTGTGATTGGTCCTGCTCAGGGGTTGTTAAGCATCCGGTGCGACTACTTCTTAACAATGCATGATCAATCAGCTGAAACGGTCCTTATCGGCCTTCTCACCCAATGGTTATCCCATGTGTGTACATACCTTATGACTAAGAGCATTAGAAACAGAAGCTCGACAGGACAACCAGGCAATGTGAATTGCTTCAAAGGAAATAAATTTTCAGCCTCCATGTCCCTCTCACCTCAGGTGTGCTTTAGTGCGCAAATCGTGTGCGTAAATAATCGCAGAACGCAACTCCGTGTAAAGGAGACCTGATGGTCACCACCGTGTCCGATGCAACATCACAACTGGTGAAAACGGAAGAGGCTTAACCAGCCTATAAAAACCTCATTACTGTATTACCAATTTACAGTCCGTCTGAGATTCGAGGAATTCCACGACCGGCACCCGCTGCTGGTTTCATCTGGCTGTTTATGGCCGGGTCACATGTTCATTGGTCTGGGATTCTAGTAACGTTAACCCTGTCTGGGTTGTATGTAGAGAGGAGACATTTATAAGATGGTAATCTTAATAACCCGACAGAGACCCGTTCCACTCTATTCAGAAAGAAATCGTTTGGGTAAATAACCACTTTGAAGGTATGGCCTGTAAATACGTAAGTGAAAGTAAACTTATGATATAATGAATTTCTATGTGTAGTCCAGATGCTAAATAGGACAGTAGTAACATGGAAATGAGTCCCATATTTTTATTTTCAGTTTAATGGCCTAATTTTTTAGATTGCGTCAGACTGTCACAGCTGCAGTTTAGCATCCACACTCTGCCTTGTTCACTTGAAAGAGAAGTTGTGACCCTTTAAACCTTTCTGCAGTAAGGGGTTGTTCACACTAAGGGTGTTTTTACCTTTTTTTTAAGCGTGCGCTTGTGCAATGATTCCCTATTTATTTATTTTATTTATTTATTCCCTATGAGAGAGTTCACATCTGAGCGGTTCGATTCCGATCTGCACACCAAAGCGCTGCCTGTACCATTTTTGTGGCGATTAGCCTGTAATGGAAGGTATAAGGAAATCACAAAGCGCTTAGAAAAAAAGTATTGTAGCGATTTCCCCAGGTGCTTTTAAGAGTAAATATATTGTATGTATTATTTTCTGGGTCAGAGCTCACTTCCTGACTTGCGTCATGAAGTGAAAAAACAAATCGCTCTGCAAAAGCGCTTAGAAGAGCACTTTATACAAAAATCGCAGCACGCAGGTGAGTGCCGAGAGGCGCTAAAAAACATCGCCCACCAAATCGCAAACTGCTGGCGTCAGCCATTGCAATTTATGATATGAACAAGGCCTTTTCAGTTACACATCAATGTTACAGATGCTGAAAAGCAGACAGGAGCGGACACAACCATGCTAGTGGGCTCAGGCCCTTAATTAGAAGCCTTATCGGTTGGGTGTTTCTAGTAACAGTCATGAGTAAAGCACTGAATCGCTGTGTCAAGTCTGTTATATACCTAAAAGGGCTAAAATACAGATATTCAAAAGTGAGGCTTTGTTTTATTATCCCAGTCATCCCACGTAAGCCATAATGTGCCTGGCCTAAATAAGAGATAAACTGAATGGCTGCAGACACACCTAGCATAAGTACAAGCCCCATACATACAGCACCCACCCTAAAACACTGCGACTAGGCTCACAGTGCCGCACTGCAATGCACCACCTATGTGACGTTCACAGTGCGCCCATTACAATGCAGTGCACTACCATAAAACACGTCTGTTACCAGTGGCAGTGAAGCATAATTGTTATGGCCTGTATGCTTCACTGAATGCAACGCGCAAATAACTTGCAACGCGACTTTCCTATTTTCTAGCATTCCTGCATTCAGGCCTCATTCACACCTAACAATGAAAACTCAAACGTTTTGCATTTTTGTGCGTCTTTCCCCCCTCTCGGTGCACCACTGCACGCTGCGTTTCTGGTAAAAGCGCTTTTCTTAGCACTTTTCCAGAGCGGTTTTGTAATTCACTCCCTGACGTCAGTCAGGAAGTGAACTCTTTGACCCAGAAAAGGATAAATACAATGTATTTATTCTTAAAAACGCGAACGCAATCGCTGCACAAAGCGATATTGTGAGCGTTTTGCGTTTTTCCTATACCTTCCATTATAGCAAAAACACCCCAAAATGGTACAGGCACCGCCTTGCCGACCACAAAGTGGGCACGACGTGCTGATATGAACCTTCTCATAGAGATTCATTGTACAAGTGTTTTGGAAATCGCTTGCGCTTGAGAAAAGGGCAAAAACGCCCCTAGTGTGAACGATCTCGTACAGGGAACTACAAAATAATCCCAGATACGTGTTGTAGTAATTTTTTATACAAGAGGGGAATTTTGCTTTAAATTTGGCAAACGTGTTGCACATGACCTTTGAATCTCCATGGAACGAGGTCAGGCTGTGAAATTCTAGGCAGGCGTTACGGCTGGCTAACCCTCGTCCGTGTCACAAGGACAGTAGCTCAGGCCCTTGCCTTTCGGAATGCAGCAGCATGGACTGTATGTGCTGTTAGTACATGGTTTTCCTAGAGAAAATGTGCTTCCTGGTAGTGACAGTCTAAACGCTCGTTCAAGGGTTGCTTAGAAAGTGTTTAGTCACTGTGAGGTTGTTCCAGTATCTGCGGCTTAAAGCAAACCTGCACTGAAAATGTAAAGTCAATATAAACATACGCATGTCATACTTACCTCCTGCGTAGTCTGCTCATCAATTTCTCTCACCTTTCCTGCGTTTGTCCTCTGTGATCAATGGTATTCTCTGTCCTCCATTTTGAAAATGACCATTATCCCATAGCTGCTTCCTGGTCAGCACACTGTTACACTGTAGTATCATGTAATATCAGGAGCCACGGCCTAATTGGTGCAGGCTGAGCAGGGGGCGGACCATAACAAACAGGTGGGTGTGGCCACAGTTTGGAAAACTTCAGGAAACATTGCAGATGCAGGGGGCGGAGTTTCTGTCATTAATAAATTACAGTTCAGAGGGGGAGTGATAACCCTTCCACCTGCTGATTCATGCAGCAATGATGGAGAACCTTGCATGTCTTGCCGTTGCTCCATCCAACTGCCAAAAAGTGTGCAGCGAGCAGAGAGGCTGGCCAGCATCTTTTTATTCATAATTTTCAGGGAATGTCTTTATAAAGAATAAATGCCATTCTGAGAATCCCCCATGGAGAGATGGACTAGCCCAAAACCTGTCAGTTCTGTCAGAAGTCTACTACTTACTGTAAGTGTCAGCAACATAGGAGAAAAGTAATTTATGGCTCATTTTAGTCTGAAAGAAACCTACTTCTTATTTGTTTACATATATTGTAAATTTTACAATTGCTCGCTATAGTGGTCCTTTAACTCAGGCCGGTTTCAGACTGCAGATTGGCAGCAGCGCACCACCAAAAACAGGCATTTGGGGATTACTTAGTTAGTACGCGGTAATCCCCTTCTGGCTCGCAGCCAAACAGGAAGTGACACTCAAATTGACCCACAGCAGCAGTGTGAAAGGCCCCTCAGGGGAACCATACACTTATAGATTGCCACCCGATGTGGCAAAGCAACTGACTCCTCTCTGATTGGAATCGATTCAGAGAGGGATTGATTTCTACCACACACAGCACATCGATTGTCAATAAATTCCTTACTATAACTGTGTCTAAATTATCCTTTCTGTCTAAATGGAAATTGATCACTGAAGTGAAAAAAAACCCATATGATGTAATGATTTCTACATATCAAAGAAACTAGTTTCATATATACGTTTTTAGATATTTTTAAAAAACATTGCATCATTCTGTCATGTTTGAAATTACAATCTCTGCAGTAAAATTATCTTCTCTAAATCGGTCTCTGGCCTATTGCATACTATATGCGATTCCAATTTTTTTTTTTTATACGATCCAATTTTTTATTTCGATTAAAAAAAAGTACTGCATGCTGCTACGTATTTTAACCTGTTTGCGACCGCCTAACACCAATTGGCGGTTGCAAGGTAGTAACCCCAGGACCGAACGCCAATTGGCGTGAACTGCTGGGGGCGTGTTTTTCTGGGGATTGCGCGTGCCGATGTGCATGCATCCCTTCTTGAGCGACGGAGCTCCGGTCCGTCATCCGTTTCCCAGCGGCGATCACCCCTAGGAGACTGTTAGACGGCAAAACCACAGTCTGTTGACATTGTACAGCGCTGCGATCTATGGCAGCGCTGTACTAGGGACAGCCGTGTCAATCGGCTGTCCCCTGGGGAGGCACAGGAATGATCGGCTGGTGGGGGAGGGAGGGGGAAAAAAATGAAACACATTTATTAACCACTTCGGGACCAGCAACCTCTGCCCCCTTAAAGAGGCACTCCAGCCTAAACAAACATACTGTCATTAAGTTACATTAGTTATGTTAATTAAAATAGATAGGTAATATAATCTCTTACCCACCCTGTTTTAAAAGAACAGGCAAATCTTTGATTTCATGAGGGCAGCCATATTTTTGGTTGAAAGGAGGTGACGGGGTGCATGAGACAGTTCCAACTGTCCTGTGTGCTGATCACCCCTCCCAGTTGCCAGGCAACGTGAATAACATAGGAAATCCCATCATGCTCTGCACAGCATCGGAAAAAATGGCTGGGCTTTTTTTCTTTGATGGGTGGAGCTTAGCTAAAAATGCAGGTAAAAATGATGCTTTGGTAAGAAAAACAAAGTTCTGATGCTGTGAAATTGTTAAACACCAAGCCTTTTCAGTTCTGCTGAGTAGATTTTTAGTCCGGAGGTTCACTTTAAGGACCAGAGGCTGCTGGTACAGTAAAACGCCGCTTCCCGACGTATCGCCGCAAAAATCAGCTGCTCCCGACGGTCACGCCGTTCTATCCCCGCCAAAGGCTCCTCTCTCTACCGTCTCAGACGCTGTGTGCCTGTCGGGAGCTGCTTTCATTGGCTCCTGAACCTGTCAATCAATATAAACTAATGGGATTGGCTTACATTGTTGACAGGGCCAGGAGCCAAAACTGCTCCTAACCCACTCACAGAGCTCTGCCGTCATAGAGACAGCAGGGCGAGTGAATTGCGGCGGGGACAGAGCGGCGAGATTGGCGGTAACGGCGGGGACACGCGGGAAATGCGGCATAGAATCTATGTCCAGTCAGGGCCGCAGCACCACCTGCTTGACGTAGATTTGTACTGCATTGCTCCAGGAAAGGTAAAAACAAACATGGCAGCAGCGATCAGAGCCCACCAACGAAAAGTTTTGTTGGTGGGCAGAAAAAAAAGGGGGGGGGGGGATCACTTGTGTGCGCCTTAAACTGCAGTGGCCTGAATTGTAAAAAATAGCCTGGTACTCCAGAAAACTACTACACAAGTTGGTCAGAGAGCTCAGAGAAGCTTTTTTGCATAGATAACTGAAGTTTCTAAACTATTCCTGTACTGGAAACAATATGAGACTTTTTTTCTTTGCTACTAATGTTGTTTCTTAGCTGTACCACACATACAATTCATTATCCCCTAACTATACTTTCACTTCAGAATCCCTTTAAAAGCAAAATATTGTTTTTTATCAGAAACCACTTTATGGAAAATTGCCAGGAACAAGGCCAACAGCAGATCTCCCTCGACCCCCTGCCCTTCACCAGGGCACGTCTGCAGCAAAGTATTCTAATCAATGATGCTGCATCCGTGAGTGAGGCTGGCACCCGGCCTCTCTCTTCTCTGACCTTCCCGGCTTTGAGATGCGGAAAGCTTTAGATGTTCTCAGAATGTTCTTCTGCAGAGCTTCAGGCCTGAGCCGCATCTCCATAAGGTGGCAGCCCGCTGGGAAGGTTACACTTCTGGAGCCTGCGTCTGCTCGATGTACCTGGAAGGAGGCCCAGTCATGACTCTGCCCGAATTTCTGCCCAATGCCCATTAATCAACCCATCTGAATGTGCGCCACTGCGGTGACAGTGCCAGCTGCTATCAGAGGGACTCCAGGATCTGAGATCTCGCCTGATCTTCCAGGGGACTTCTCATAGAATAGCCGTTCCTTCATACAGCCACCTTCCATCACGGGGACTTCTCATAGAATAGCCGTTCCTTCATCCAGCCTCTCGCCTGATCTTCCCGGGGACTTCTCATAGAACCTTCATCCAGCCTCTCGCCTGATCTTCCAAGGGACTTCTCATGGAATAGCCATTTCTTCATCCAGCGACCATCCAGCCTCTCGCCTGATCTTCCAGGGGACTTCTCATGGAATAGCCATTCCTTCATCCAGCGACCATCCAGCCTCTCGCCTGATCTTCCAGGGGATTTCTTATGGAATAGCCATTCCTTCATCCAGCGACCATCCAGCCTCTCGCCTGATCTTCCAGGGGACTTCTCATAGAATAGCCATTCCTTCATCCAGCCACCTTCCAGCCACTCGCCTGATCTTCCAGGGGACTTCTCATAGAATAGCCATTCCTTCATCCAGCCACTCGCCTGATCTTCCAGGGGACTTCTCATGGAATAGCCATTCCTTCATCCAGCGACCTTCCAGCCTCTCGCCTGATCTTCCAGGGGACTTTTCATAGAATAGCCATTTCTGGATAATGTTCTGAAGGTGGCAACTACATGGTACAGAACACCGGGCAAGCTACATAAGTTCTTTCCACAAACCTCCCCAGGTGTCTCAGGGGTTGCCAGTCAGCGGGCACAATGGCCTCAATTCACTAAGCTTTATCAAACGTTTGATAATTTACCTCATGGGTAAAATCTAATCTTGAATCCAGTAAGGCGTTATAGATTTATCAAATGTTTTATCGATAAAACGTTCAATAAATCTATAACACCTTAGTAAATTCAAAATCAGATTTTACTCATGAGGTAAATTATCAAATGTTAGATAAAGCTTAGTGAATTGAGGCCAATGTCTTTGGGAGTGTCCTGTGGCAGCAGCTTTGTGGACTTAGGCTAGGACCTATATGGGGGGGGGGGGGGGGGGGAGACCTGTACTGAGTAAAATTATTTAAAATAAACACATGAGGTAACTTCAAATAAACATGACATAGTTACCTTGCCATCAGTTCCTCTCAGAAGCTCACCATTTTCTTCTGACAATGATCCCTTCCAGTTCTGACAATATTTTGTCAGAATTGAAATATATCAGTTGCTGTCAGTTATGTATCAGTTGCTGTCAGTTATAGCTGAGAGGACGACTGATGTGCCAAGTAATGTCCATGTTTCCCTATGGCTCAAGTGGGCGATGTTACAGTTTAACTGTGTGCTGACCAGAAAGCTGTTATGGGGTAATGGCCATTTTCAAAATGGAGGACGGAGAATTCCATTGATCACAGTGGACAAACAGGGCGCAGGAGAGGAGAAAGAGATTGATCAGTAGACGACGCAGCAGGTAAGTATGACTTGTGTATGTTTATTTTGACTTAATTTTCAGTTCAGGTTTTCTTTAAGTCCCAACCTCAGGATGATGCAAGCCAAGCAGCAGAAACCCCGCCCACATGACCTGCTGTCACCTGCTTCAGCTGAAATGTTTCAGCTCAACAGCAATTTTTTTAGCCTGGATATTTAGCCTGCAGAGTCCCTCATTTGACAAAATAAATATATGGGAAATAAAATGTGGGCGCTGTGACTACTGAGGATGGTACATGGTGCTGTTATACGGGCGTTCTCTCCTCGCTGTCACAGAAATGCAGGAATCAAGTCTTCTCCTTCATTGGACTACAGTTTTGAGGTGACGGCGTTTCGTCTTGCGGACACGCTTATACCCACGAGTGCTCCATTCGCCATGGCCGCCCGTTTTAATTTAAAGTGACTGGAAAGCATATGTGATTGATTCTTGTATGCCATGCGGAGTTACACACATCATGTATTCTCACAGAAGTCTGTTACCATGACAATGATTTAACGATTCTTTGTTATAAATGCAAGTATATCATCAATCCCTCCGGGGATGAGGAATCTTCCTAAATATACGCTGTAAAAACATTCTGGGTTCATTCAGACAAAGGAGGAAATTATAGATGGGATCATCTGCTTATTTTATTATTAAAGAGAAACCGTAACCAAGAATTGAACTTCATCCCAATCAGTAGCTGATACCCCCTTTTACGCGAGAAATCTATTCCTTTTCCCAAATGGATCATCAGGGGGTGCTGTATGACTGATATTGTGGTGAAACCCCTCCCACAGTGTGATGTCAGGACCCTGGTGCTGACATCACACTGTGGGAGACTTGTTGCATTGTGGAAAATAACAGCTGTTTCCAACTGCCAGAAATGCAAGCAGCATCTCCTTCCAGTGACCTCACCTGCTAGCAGTAAAAATGTCACAATGTGATAAATGTCAGAATGTACATCAGGGAGAGGAAAGATTTTACAATGGGCAAACAATGGCTAAATCATTTATATATAATTATTGTAAAAATTAAGCACTTGACATGCTGTATATGGATGATCAACATGGATGAGGGGGCTGCACATGGAATGGGAGGGGGCTGCTGTAGATGGATGTTACACATGAAAGAGGGGGCTGCACATGGAATGGGAGAGGGGCTGCTGTACATGGATGTTACACATGGAAGAGGGGGCTGCACATGGAATGGGAGAGGGGCTGCTGTACATGGATGTTACACATGGAAGAGGGGGCTGCACATGGAATGGGAGGGGCTGCTGTACAAGAATGATACACGTGGAAGAGGGGGCTGCACATGGAATGGGAGGGGGTGCTGTACATGGATGTTAAACATGGAAGAGGGGGCTGCACATGGAATGGGATGGGCTGCTGTACATGGGTGATACACATGGAAGAGAGGGCTGCACATGGAATGGGAGGGGGCAGCTGTACATGGATGTTACACATGGAAGAGGGAGCTGCACATGGAATTGGAGGGGCTGCTGTACATGGATGTTACACATGGAAGAGGGGGCTGCACATGGAATGGGAGGGGCTGCTGTACATGGGTGATACACATGGAAGAGGGGGCTGCACATGGAATGGGAGGGGCTGCTGTACATGGATGTTACACATGGAAGAGAGGCTGCACATGGAATGGGAGGGGCTGCAGTACATGGATGTTACACATGGAAGAGTGGGCTGCACATGGAATGGGAGGGGCTGCTGTACATGGATGTTACACATGGAAGAGGGGGCTGTACATGGAATGGGAGGGGGCAGCTGCATACAGATGGGATGGCAGCTGTATACAGAATGGAGAATGCACACGGAAGGGGCCCAGGGAAGGAAACCATATAATCCAGCCTTGTTTATCTGCTAGGACTTGACAGCCACATCTGCACTTTCTTAGGTCAGGCTGAAGCCTATGACAGCTGATCACAGTGATTGGCTGGCGGGGGAAAGAAGGGAGGGGAATGGAAAAAAAGACATTTATTATAAAAATAACATAAATATTTGTAAAAAAAACAAACAAACACTCGGGGAGCGATCAGACCCCACCAACACAAGGCTCTGTTGGTGGGGAGAAAAAGGGGGGGGGGGAATCACTTGTGTGCTGAGTTGTGCGGCCCTGCAGCTTGGCCTTAAAGCTGCAGTGGCCTATTTAATAAAAAATGGCCTGGTCTTTAGGGAAGTTTAACACTGCGGTCCTCAAGTGGTTACCCCCTAAGGACCACCCCCTTACTCCTAACACTAATGACTTCGCCTCCTAACCCCCGATAATTTCACTGCCGCAGGCGGCAATGGTAAAAGCCACACTTGGCGGCTATAAACGGTAAATGGCGGCTACAAATGACCAGCTTCTCTACTCGTTTGCACGCTGTATATCCCCCCTCCGCCTTCTCTTCCTCCGAGTCCTGACTCCCTTCATGTGTACAGAGGAGATGCTGATAATTGATCACCTTGCAGGTCGGCCGGCGAGCGTTTATTAGTGGAGTACGTGGAGCAGAATACGCGGCCGGTCGGCGGAGCGGCGTTCAGGCTGGAAGTGAGGAATTAGCAGGGAAGTCGCAGCAGCTGCAGGAGGGACATGATGTGGATGTTAATGCGCAGCCATTATTCTCACCCGTCCCACTTCCCGTCCGCCAGGCAGATCTGGGCAGGAGCATGACTTGCTTTCCAATCCTATATTAGGGCCTGTTCAGACTATCTGCGTATGAAGAATGCGTTTAAAATCAAAGAAACGCAAGTTGAAAAACGCATGCGTTTTTCTTGCGTTCTAATGCGTATTCTATTGCGTTTTGCACACACACGTGACCCAGGGGAAAAAAAAGAATGATGGGAACCGCAGAGGAAAACGGACGCTAAAAACGCAATAGTACGCATTTTTGATACGCGTCCATAGACTTTCATTGCGTCCGTTTCTATGCGTGACGCACAGAACTGCGTGCAGCAATGTGGATGAGAAACGTATGCGTCTCATACGCATACATGTGAACTAGCCCATTCAAAAGCATTAGGAGCCGTTCCTATGCGTTTTTGGTACCCAGACACGTTCCCTGAAAACGTCTAGGAACGCGCATAGTCTGAACAGGCCCTTATTCCCCGTCATTGTTCACCTCAGTCACGGCGCGCCACAATTTATATATGTAATAAAGAAATGCTGCCTGACTCCAGCACTCTGTGTGATATCAGCCCTGCCACCTATTCAATTATAACCGCACTACAGTATAAAGCAAACCTGCTACTTCCTGCACCGGAACAAGGGAAGGTCTGCTGACTACAGACACTGCCGAATATTAATAGCAGCCAGCAGTGGCCGGAGATTTGTAGTTCAGTACTCAGTCCGCCATGTCCGTCTGTAAGTGACTAACCAATCAAATACTGCGCTCTGAGGTAAAGGTCTCCCTCACTGGTTGTTTAGCAGGTCATGTGATTTTCCTCAGACCAGCGGCAGTCGGCAGGTTTTACCTCAGAGCAGTGTTTGCCGTCAGGTCATGTGATTTTCCCCAGAACCTCGGCAGTCGGCAGGTTTTACCTCAGAGCAGTGTTTGCCGTCAGGTCATGTGATTTTCCCCAGAACCTCGGCAGTCGGCAGGTTTTACCTCAGAGCAGCGTTTGCCGTCAGGTCAGGTGGTTTTCCCCAGAACCCCGGCAGTCGGCAGGTTTTACCTCAGAGCACATTTGCCGTCAGGTCATGTGATTTTCCCCAGAACCCCGGCAGTCGGCAGGTTTTACCTCAGAGCAGTGTTTGCCGTCAGGTCATGTGATTTTCCCCAGAACCCCGGCAGTCGGCAGGTTTTACCTCAGAGCAGCGTTTGCCGTCAGGTCATGTGATTTTCCCCAGAACCCCGGCAGTCGGCAGGTTTTACCTCAGAGCAGCGTTTGCCGTCAGGTCATGTGATTTTCCCCAGAACCCCGGCAGTCGGCAGGTTTTACCTCAGAGCAGCGTTTGCCGTCAGGTCATGTGATTTTCCCCAGAACCCCGGCAGTCGGCAGGTTTTACCTCAGAGCAGCATTTGCCGTCAGGTCATGTGATTTTCCCCAGAACCCCGGCAGTCGGCAGGTTTTACCTCAGAGCAGCATTTGCCGTCAGGTCATGTGATTTTCCCCAGAACCCCGGCAGTCGGCAGGTTTTACCTCAGAGCACATTTGCTGTCAGGTCATGTGATTTTCCTCAGAACCCCGGCAGTCGGCAGGTTTTACCTCAGCAGTGTTTGCCGTCAGGTCATGTGATTTTCCCCAGAACCCCGGCAGTCGGCAGGTTTTACCTCAGAGCAACGTTTCCCGTCAGGTCATGTGATTTTCCTCAGAACCCCGGCAGTCGGCAGGTTTTACCTCAGAGCAGCGTTTGCCGTCAGGTCATGTGATTTTCCCCAGAACCCCGACAGTCGGCAGGTTTTACCTCAGAGCAGCGTTTGCCGTCAGGTCATGTGATTTTCCCCAGAACCCCGGCAGGTTTTACCTCAGAGCAGCGTTTGCCGTCAGGTCATGTGATTTTCCCCAGAACCTTGGCAGTCTGCAGGTTTTACCTCAGAGCAGCGTTTGCCGTCAGGTCATGTGATTTTCCTCAGAACCCCGGCAGTCGGCAGGTTTTACCTCAGAGCAGCGTTTGCCGTCAGGTCATGTGATTTTCCCCAGAACCCCGGCAGTCGGCAGGTTTTACCTCAGAGCAGCGTTTGCCGTCAGGTCATGTGATTTTCCTCAGAACCCCGGCAGTCGGCAGGTTTTACCTCAGAGCAGTATTTGCCGTCAGGTCATGTGATTTTCCCCAGAACCCCGGCAGTCTGCAGGTTTTACCTCAGAGCAGTATTTGCCGTCAGGTCATGTGATTTTTCCCCAGAACCCCGGCAGTCGGCAGGTTTTACCTCAGAGCAGCGTTTGCCGTCAGGTCATGTGATTTTCCTCAGAACCCCGGCAGTCGGCAGGTTTTACCTCAGAGCAGCGTTTGCCGTCAGGTCATGTGATTTTCCCCAGAACCCCGGCAGTCGGCAGGTTTTACCTCAGAGCAGCGTTTGCCGTCAGGTCATGTGATTTTCCTCAGAACCCCGGCAGTCGGCAGGTTTTACCTCAGAGCAGTATTTGCCGTCAGGTCATGTGATTTTCCCCAGAACCCCGGCAGTCTGCAGGTTTTACCTCAGAGCAGTATTTGCCGTCAGGTCATGTGATTTTTCCCCAGAACCCCGGCAGTCGGCAGGTTTTACCTCAGAGCACATTTGCCGTCAGGTCATGTGATTTTCCCCAGAACCCCGGCAGTCGGCAGGTTTTACCTCAGAGCACATTTGCCGTCAGGTCATGTGATTTTCCCCAGAACCCCGGCAGTCGGCAGGTTTTACCTCAGAGCAGCGTTTGCCGTCAGGTCATGTGATTTTCCTCAGAACCCCGGCAGTCGGCAGGTTTTACCTCAGAGCAGTATTTGCCGTCAGGTCATGTGATTTTCCCCAGAACCCCGGCAGTCTGCAGGTTTTACCTCAGAGCAGCGTTTGCCGTCAGGTCATGTGATTTTCCTCAGAACCCCGGCAGTCGGCAGGTTTTACCTCAGCAGTGTTTGCCGTCAGGTCATGTGATTTTCCCCAGAACCCCGGCAGTCGGCAGGTTTTACCTCAGAGCAGCGTTTGCCGTCAGGTCATGTGATTTTCCTCAGAACCCCGGCAGTCTGCAGGTTTTTCCTCAAAACAGTTTGCCATCAGGTCAGGTGGTTTTCCCCAGAACCCCGGCAGTCGGCAGGTTTTACCTCAGAGCACATTTGCCGTCAGGTCATGTGATTTTCCTCAGAACCCCGGCAGTCGGCAGGTTTTTCCTCAAAACAGTTTGCCATCAGGTCAGGTGGTTTTCCCCAGAACCCCGGCAGTCGGCAGGTTTTACCTCAGAGCACATTTGCCGTCAGGTCATGTGATTTTCCCCAGAACCCCGGCAGTCGGCAGGTTTTACCTCAGAGCACATTTGCCGTCAGGTCATGTGATTTTCCCCAGAACCCCGGCAGTCGGCAGGTTTTACCTTAGAGCAGCGTTTGCCGTCAGGTCATGTGATTTTCCTCAGAACCCCGGCAGTCGGCAGGTTTTACCTCAGAGCAGTATTTGCCGTCAGGTCATGTGATTTTCCCCAGAACCCCGGCAGTCTGCAGGTTTTACCTCAGAGCAGCGTTTGCCGTCAGGTCATGTGATTTTCCTCAGAACCCCGGCAGTCGGCAGGTTTTACCTCAGCAGTGTTTGCCGTCAGGTCATGTGATTTTCCCCAGAACCCCGGCAGTCGGCAGGTTTTACCTCAGAGCAGCGTTTGCCGTCAGGTCATGTGATTTTCCCCAGAACCCCGGCAGTCGGCAGGTTTTACCTCAGAGCAGCGTTTGCCGTCAGGTCATGTGATTTTCCTCAGAACCCCGGCAGTCTGCAGGTTTTTCCTCAAAACAGTTTGCCATCAGGTCAGGTGGTTTTCCCCAGAACCCCGGCAGTCGGCAGGTTTTACCTCAGAGCACATTTGCCGTCAGGTCATGTGATTTTCCTCAGAACCCCGGCAGTCGGCAGGTTTTACCTCAGAACAGCGTTTGCCGTCAGGTCATGTGATTTTCCTCAGAACCCCGGCAGTCGGCAGGTTTTACCTCAGAGCAGTGTTTGCCGTCAGGTCATGTGATTTTCCTCAGAACCCCGGCAGTCGGCAGGTTTTACCTCAGAGCAGCGTTTGCCGTCAGGTCATGTGATTTTCCCCAGAACCCCGGCAGTCGGCAGGTTTTACCTCAGAGCAGCGTTTGCCGTCAGGTCATGTGATTTTCCTCAGAACCCCGGCAGTCGGCAGGTTTTACCTCAGAGCAGTATTTGCCGTCAGGTCATGTGATTTTCCCCAGAACCCCGGCAGTCTGCAGGTTTTACCTCAGAGCAGCGTTTGCCGTCAGGTCATGTGATTTTCCTCAGAACCCCGGCAGTCGGCAGGTTTTACCTCAGCAGTGTTTGCCGTCAGGTCATGTGATTTTCCCCAGAACCCCGGCAGTCGGCAGGTTTTACCTCAGAGCAGCGTTTGCCGTCAGGTCATGTGATTTTCCCCAGAACCCCGGCAGTCGGCAGGTTTTACCTCAGAGCAGCGTTTGCCGTCAGGTCATGTGATTTTCCTCAGAACCCCGGCAGTCGGCAGGTTTTACCTCAGAGCAGCGTTTGCCATCAGGTCAGGTGGTTTTCCCCAGAACCCCGGCAGTCGGCAGGTTTTACCTCAGAGCACATTTGCCGTCAGGTCATGTGATTTTCCTCAGAACCCCGGCAGTCGGCAGGTTTTTCCTCAAAACAGTTTGCCATCAGGTCAGGTGGTTTTCCCCAGAACCCCGGCAGTCGGCAGGTTTTACCTCAGAGCACATTTGCCGTCAGGTCATGTGATTTTCCCCAGAACCCCGGCAGTCGGCAGGTTTTACCTCAGAGCACATTTGCCGTCAGGTCATGTGATTTTCCCCAGAACCCCGGCAGTCGGCAGGTTTTACCTCAGAGCAGCGTTTGCCGTCAGGTCATGTGATTTTCCTCAGAACCCCGGCAGTCGGCAGGTTTTACCTCAGAGCAGTATTTGCCGTCAGGTCATGTGATTTTCCCCAGAACCCCGGCAGTCTGCAGGTTTTACCTCAGAGCAGCGTTTGCCGTCAGGTCATGTGATTTTCCTCAGAACCCCGGCAGTCGGCAGGTTTTACCTCAGCAGTGTTTGCCGTCAGGTCATGTGATTTTCCCCAGAACCCCGGCAGTCGGCAGGTTTTACCTCAGAGCAGCGTTTGCCGTCAGGTCATGTGATTTTCCCCAGAACCCCGGCAGTCGGCAGGTTTTACCTCAGAGCAGCGTTTGCCGTCAGGTCATGTGATTTTCCTCAGAACCCCGGCAGTCTGCAGGTTTTTCCTCAAAACAGTTTGCCATCAGGTCAGGTGGTTTTCCCCAGAACCCCGGCAGTCGGCAGGTTTTACCTCAGAGCACATTTGCCGTCAGGTCATGTGATTTTCCTCAGAACCCCGGCAGTCGGCAGGTTTTACCTCAGAGCAGCGTTTGCCGTCAGGTCATGTGATTTTCCTCAGAACCCCGGCAGTCGGCAGGTTTTACCTCAGAGCAGTGTTTGCCTTCAGGTCATGTGATTTTCCTCAGAACCCCGGCAGTCGGCAGGTTTTACCTCAGAGCACATTTGCTGTCAGGTTTGCTTTGAAGCCAAATAACAAGTGTTTATTTATTTTAGTCTAATAGCATACATTTCTTTCACTTAATTTATTTATTTTGCACTGTTAATATCCCATGTTGCAGACACTTCCCCTCACTTCCTGTCTCTGGGACCTCCATGGACCTTAGTGGCTTTAATGTGAAAACTGGTAGTCTACGGAGCAAGAATTGAGGGAAAGTAAAATAAACTAGTTGAAGTTTCTAACGCCACCCCATTCTAAAAAAAAATCTCTGCCTCTGGTGCTATAGATCTTGTCCCGACCCTGGGTGCCAAATCCAAGTACAGTACCAGGGGTCCCCCAAAACTAATCGCCCCTGGCTCCAGTTCCTGTTGAGGGACGTCACCCAATCCATGCAGCACATTAATGTCCTCTTACTAAAAATTTCTGGGGAGTCGGTGCAAAAATCATTTTACTCCGACTCCTCAGTTTATGGAACCTCCGACTCCAGGTACCCAAAAATGGCTTCAACTCCTGACTCGACATCCTGCGCATTAATCCTTCACTTTAAGGTAAACCTGAACTGAAAAAGTTACTTGAGGTTTGATACTCTTATTAAATAAAAGGAAGGCTCAGGATAGAGTCTTCCTATTCCCCCATGCCGACCATCGTTCCCCCATGCCGACCATCGTTCCCCCATGCCGACCATCGTTCCCCCATGCCGACCATCGTTCCCCCCCCATGCCTACCATCGTTTCCCCCCCCCATGCCGGCCATCGTTCCCCCCCCCATGCCGATCATCGTTCCCCCATGCCAACCATTGTTCCCCCATGCCTGGCCATCGTTCCCCCATGCCTGGCCATCGTTCCCCCATGCCTGGCCATCGTTCCCCCATGCTGACCATCGTTTCCCCCATGCCCACCATCGTTCCCCCATGCCCACCATCGTTCTCCCATGCTGATCATCTTTACTCCATGCCGACCATCTTTACTCCATGCCGACCATCGTTCCCCCATTGCCGGCCATCGTTCCCCCATGCCTGGCCATCGTTCCCTCATGCCTGGCCATCGTTCCCCCATGCCTGGCCATCGTTCCCCCATGCCTGGCCATCGTTCCCCCCCCCCATGCCTGGCCATCGTTCCCCCATGCCTGGCCATCGTTCCCCCATGCCTGGCCATCGTTCCCCCATGCCTGGCCATCGTTCCCCCATGCCTGGCCATCGTTCCCCCATGCCTGGCCATCGTTCCCCCATGCCTGGCCATCGTTCCCCCATGCCTGGCCATCGTTCCCCCATGCCTGGCCATCGTTCCCCCATGCCTGGCCATCGTTCCCCCATGCCTGGCCATCGTTCCCCCATGCCTGGCCATCGTTCCCCCATGCCTGGCCATCGTTCCTCCATGCCTGGCCATCGTTCCATCATGCCTGGCCATCGTTCCATCATGCCTGGCCATCGTTCCCCCATGCCTGGCCATCGTTCCCCCATGCCTGGCCATCGTTCCCCCCCCATGCCGGCCATCGTTCCCCCCCCCCCATGCCGGCCATCGTTCCCCCCCCCCCATGCCGGCCATCGTTCCCCCATGCCGGCCATTCCCCCATGCCGACCATCGCTCCCCCATGCCGGACCATCGTTGCGGACCATCGTTCCTCCGCTGGCAGGTGAAAAATCCATTGGATTTCTCTGGTCAAAAAAACAAACAAACAAAAGAAGAACTCCTAAAATGGAATGGTGTATGGCCACAATTAAAGTGGAGCTGAATGCTTGCACAGGACAGAAGAAATACATAGAGAATTACACCCTGTATGTATTTAGAGTGTTTAGCCTGTCTAATTCCACCTCATCTGTGACTAATCACAAGTTTTAATTTGATCTCTCCCCTGTGTCACATGACTGTGTCACGGCAGATAAGCACATTGGAAAGCACAAGCTGTAAACAATATGTCGGCTTCCATGAAAGCAGGAAGTAGACACTGCAGATTTATTGCAGGATTTCTATCAGCTGCAACACATAAATGTTTTTTTCTTTAAATGTCATTATGCTGTTGCTCATCTTTTAGAGCTGAGATAAAGTTCTGATTTCAGGTCTGCTTTAAAGACGTTTCCCTTTTGTTTTCCGCCTCCCTTTGCCGCCGCGCCGCTGCCATTTGGCTGGATCTGGAATAGCCGCGATTTCCTAAGTGGCTGTGGTGTCTTTTGACGGTTAATTGAATATCTGAACATCAAATGGAGACACAAATCAGCTCTTTAGTCATTGCTGCCCGTAACACTGTGTTCCCTTTAATCACAGCTAAAAGATGCGCGACAAAAGGGAGGACGAGACGTGCCTTCTCTCGGCCAGCGAATCGGCGTGCCGTAATTGCAAAGTGATTTCTAGACATTGAGCTGCGTTTCCTCCAAGGTGAGGGATGTACGGCGGGCGAGGAGAACAAAGGCCTTTATTTTACACACCAGAGTGTTTGTTTATAGGAGATCGCGGCTTCTGCTTCTACGGTGGAGAGTCTGCTTTATCTGGAGCAGAAATACCGCCACTAAAATCAGACTAACTCATTGCGTATTACTGACCTTGCGCTCCCTGTACGGGAAACTATAGGGCATTGATAAAGTTATTTTGATTTTGAAGCTAAAATTCCTTCCTTTTCTTTTCCCTAGCTTGTGGTCACATGATTATGCCTACAGCATGGTGGCCTAGTGGTTAGCGCTCTCGCCTTGCAGCGCTTGGTCCTGGTTCAAATCCCAGCCAGGTCAACATCTGCAAGGAGTTTTTATGTTCTCCCTGTGTCTGTGTGGGTTTCCTCCGGGCACTCCGGTTTCCTCTCACATCCCAAAAACATACAGATAAGTTAATTGGCTTCCCCCTAAATTGGCCCTAGACTACGATACATAGACTACACGATACAGACATAGACATATGACTATGGTAAGGATTAGATTGTGAGCAGCTCTGAAGGACAGTTAGTGACAAGACCATATACTCTATATAGTGCCGACATATTATGCATCGCTGTACAAATACTTAAATAAATAGGCATAATCATAGCTCAAATTCCTGAAGCCACAACCCCCTGACTGTCCTCTTGAAGCCACATCCCTGTGGGCCTATGTTATCCTCTGTTTGCCTCCTTGTCTAATGTACTGATCTTTTTTCTCTCCCTTATTTGCTTATTTAGAAGGTACTTAATTAAAAGTCTATGTGATAATTTGTTCGGCAGCTGAAAATTATTTTAAATACCCTCAGTGAGGTGTAAACATGCATTCAAATGACATTAGACCAGTCTTGTACTGTTTCATATGTTTTTTTTGTTTTTTTTTTTGTTCTTTTGTTTTTACTGTTATATATTTCAGAGCAACCATTTAATTTTGAGTTTCCTTCCAGTTTAAAGCGGACCTCTAGCGTAAGTTACAGCTAGTGTCAGGGACAATAACTGAGTTATAATCCGTTATCATAGCGGCAGTTGATACTTATGGGAAAGCAGAAATTTCATTGGAATCGGAAATCTGCCTTCCTGACCATCCCTGCTTCACAGCAGGAACCCTTTTCAGTTTGCTTTCTGTCCTGAATTTGGAGAGGCATTGAGTGAGCTGAGCTTTCTCTTCCTATCTTTCACCTTACAAGCTTATTGTTATCCCCATTCAAGTCACAGCAGTGTCTTATTAAAGTTCAAGCATTTACTTCAGCTGTATCCTTTTAACACGTGATCAGATTAGGCAAACAATGCAATATTTCATATGACCGTAATGCTTTTATAGGAACTCTGACAATTCTTCTCACTACAACACATTAATAAAAGGAAAAGTTAGTAAACTATCTTTATGGCGATTCCATTTTGAGATTTGTGTGAATAATATTATGTATTTGTTATGTATTATGATTACGTATTATGTGTTTGTCAGGGTCTGTCCTTCAAAGGAGCAGACAATCTAATGCCCTTATTTTAGTGATAGTCCAATATAGCTTAGTTTGGGGCCAATTTGGAGGATGCCAGTGTGGTTTTGGGATGTGTGATATTGCTGGTGGGGACAGGGGCAGGGCCAGAGGAAACCCACAAAAACATGGCAAGAGCATGCAAACTTTACACAGATACAGTAGCATGACTACCTGCCATGCAGTCACCATGCACCTAACTAGATATTTGTACTGGTTAAGGGCTCTGCCTCTGACACAGGAGACCAGGGTTTGAACCTCAGCTCTTCCTATTCATTAAAGCGCCTATTCAGTAGGAGACCTTGGGCAAGACTCCCTAACACTGCCACTGCCTATAGATCACCCCCTAGTGGCTGCAGCTCTGCTTAACACTGCTACTGCCTATAGAGCATGTCCTAGTGGCTGCAGCTCTGACCTAACACTGCTACTGCCTATAGAGCACCCCCTAGTGGCTGCAGCTCTGGCCTAACACTGCTACTGCCTATAGAGCACCCTCTAGTGGCTGCAGCTCTGGCCTAACACTGCTACTGCCTATAGAGCGCCCCCTAGTGGCTGCAGCTCTGGCTTAACACTGCTACTGCCTATAGAGTGCCCCCTAGTGGCTGCAACTCTGGCCTAACACTGCTACTGCCTATAGAGCGCCCCCTAGTGGCTGCAGCTCTGGCCTAACACTGCTACTGCCTATAGAGCACCACCTAGTGGCTGCAGCTTTGGCCTAACACTGCTACTGCCTATAGAGCGCCCCCTAGTGGCTGCAACTCCGGCTAACACTGCTACTGCCGATAGAGAGCCCCCTAGTGGCTGCAGCTCTGGCCTAACACTGCTACTGCCTATAGAGCACCCCCTAGTGGCTGCAGCTCTGGCCTAACACTGCTACTGCCTATAGAGCGCACCCTAGTGGCTGCAGCTCTGGCCTAACACTGCTACTGCCTATAGAGTGCCCCTAGTAGCTGCAGCTCTGGCCTGGCCCTGCTACTGCCTATAGAGCTCCCCCTAGTGGCTGCAGCTCTGGCCTAACACTGCTACTGCCTATAGAGTGCCCCTAGTAGCTGCAGCTCTGGCCTGGCCCTGCTACTGCCTATAGAGCACCCCCTAGTGGCTGCAGCCCTGGCCTAACACTGCTACTGCCTATAGAGCGCCCCTAGTGGTTGCAGCTCTGGCCTGACCCTGCTACTGCCTATAGAGCACCTCCTAGTGGCTGCAGCTCTGGCCTAACACTGCTACTGTCTATAGAGCGCCCCCTAGTGGTTGCAGCTCTGGCCTGACCCTGCTACTGCCTATAGAGCACCTCCTAGTGGCTGCAATTCTCAAACGCTTTGAGTCCAACAGGAAGAAAGTGCTATACAAATGTCAGCATTATTATTAATAAAATCAGCATGAAATAGGGAAATTGTGCAGCCTAAATAGGTAATGTCCTATTTGTTATTACTAATGGGGATGATGTCTTTGGGTAGATTAAACCCCAAATTTGGATTATATTGAACTCATGTCATGGGGGATACGTTTGATGGGAGTTGAGTACTTATTTATCCTTGCGTAGCTTTATATTTTTTCTTTATTAATTAAACAAAAAAGAGTAGAATTTCCGTTAAGTGCTTGTTTAGCAAGGCATGTATACACAGCTGCTGATAAATGTACAGAATATGATGAAGAGTATGCGAGATATGTTACTTACCGCAGAGGTTTGTTGGGAAGCTTCTAGTTTTATAAATGGGTGCATATTTGAATACCTTAGTTTGCCGTCTATCTATGTAATCCAGATATTGACAAATTTGCATGAATAAGCAATGCACACTGTTTTATGCATTTCATATCTGTACGTCACGCAGTATTCATAAAAGGGACCCAACTGGCGGGCTCATTTTGTTTTGAGAAAGCAGTGCTATTTTACTTGACAGTATGCTGCCTGGGCATCTCTCTCCTATCCGTTCAACACTCACAGGAGGCAGTCAGGTGGGAGGTAGTCTTTTCTGCTCAGTACTGATCACCTGACTAAGCTCACCTCCTCCCTTTGCTTCAGAGAGACTAACTCTTTGTGATCAGCACTGCAGCTCAAGAATCCTGTTTTTAGTGCTAGCCAGGGGGGGGAGAGGGTCGTTTTAGGGTGGTACAGTAGACAGATGGGAGTATATGAAGTGCTTTGATTGTTGCATGGTAAGATGACCATTATCGCAAGCATCAGTATTGATATTCGTGCTGTATCCCTCTCTCTCCAGCTCTGTGTAGGGTGACAGATTGGTGCGTGTGGGGTGTGATTGTCACATGGTATGGTGACGGGTATCACCAGTATTGATGTATTGCTATATCCCTCTCTCTCCAGCTCTGTGTAGGGTGACAGATTGGTGTGTGTGGGGTGTGATTGTCACATGGTATGGTGACAGGTATCACCAGTATTGATGTATTGCTGTATTCCTCTCTCTCCAGCTCCGGACAGGCAGGGCTCTGTGTAGGGTGACAGAGAGGAGTATGTGGGGTGTGATTGTCACATGGTGAGATGACAGTTACTGACATTCTCTCTGTATTGCTCTCTCTCCAGCTCTGGACCGGCAGGGCGCTGTGTAGGGGGACAGAGGGGAGTATGTGGGGTGTGATTGTCACATGGTAAGAATATGGTTATTGACATTCTGTATTGCTCTCTCTCCAGCTCCGGACCGGCAGGGCGCTGTGTAGGGTGACAGAGGGGAGAATGTGAGGTGTGATTGTCACATGGTAAGAATATGGTTATTGACATTCTGTATTGCTCTCTCTCCAGCTCCGGACCGGCAGGGCTGCGACTCGCACATCCGCTTCCCCGTGCCTCCCAACACCAAGCACTGGATCGCGCTTCTGCAGCGCGGGAACTGCACCTTCAAAGAGAAGATCCTGCGGGCCGCGTCCCACAACGCCACCGCCGTGGTCATCTACAACAACAACTCTAATGAGGAGACGGTGACAATGACCCACGCAGGTAACTCCCGATCTGCTGATTTTGATCTGCTGTGTATGTGGTCTCCTGGTTCTGAATCTGTTACAGTTATAATTACCAGTCTCATGTTGCCTATTAATATGTAATGTGTAAAACTTAAAGCTATAGGCTTGCTATACACCAGCGGTTGTAGATGCTTGCTTGGCTTACCAAGGGTGAAAAGGGATAATTTGCATATTCAGTGGTAGTGCATTGTGGGTAACCACAGATGTTCACTTATAGCTGAATTATTGCAGATTTCCTTCTGTTTTAAGAAGGCAATTACACCAAGCATAGCTTATTAGTAGGAGGGCTTTTTGGTTCCTTTTATCCCCCTATACATTCCTAGTAGTTTTGGTCACCCTGAGCTGCTTGGTTACTCTGTTGCCTATTAATGACCCACTTTCCTGAATCGTTGAAATCGATCAGTAACGATCATTCTACTGGTAGTATCAATAAGCTTACTTTAAACTGTAGTATAGTAAAGCAACCAGAAGATGTCACTGTCTGTAGAATGATGTGATGATCTCTATGGGATTGTGATTTCCTGTACTCACTCTGTCCTAAATAAGCTGCGTTTCCTGGTGGTTGTACATGATATATCTCTGCATGTTTTCTTCAGTAAAGAGTTCTAACTTGTTATACTGGTGCCTATCTGCCTGTACATAACACTCTGCTCCAACACATTCAGATCCACAGACGGAGGGTAAAATGGGGAGCAATCCAATCAGACGAAAAGAATCGTTCTGAAATTCGGATCTACGGAATAGACGAATAAACAATTGTTTGTCACCGATCGGGATAATTATTGGTACCTGATCCAATCCTAAGGTCCATCATTCGTGAGATATTTGCCACTGGTGGGCAACTTTCGTATGACCGACAATAATGCCACAAATTTTTATTTTTTTCATATTTTAAATGGCAACAACACAACATAACCTTCATATTTTAAAAAGGTACAATACTAATAAGGAAACTTATCATTTGAGTTAAAAACAGGAAACACCAAGAGCCCCAATAGTGTCATTCGTACTGGACAAGGTGGCAATAAGTTTGTATTGCTAAATACTCACAAGTCAGGGTCACCAGCAGGCAACCACTGTAAAGGCAGGTGGGGAGATTGTCCTGACCCCACTCAGGATTAAGAAGTCGCTCTCTGTAGACAGGAAGAAAGGGTAGCAACCCTCCACCAAGGGTGGACTCCAAATTGTATACAATGAACAGAGGCGCCAAAAGTATAAGATTAGATTAAATGAGCTTAAATGGCAAAGTTGAAGGAGGAAGTGGTGGTCTTACCTCCCTCAAGCAGACACGACAACGACTGCGATTCAAACAGTCAAACACATTTATTAGGAACTCCAAAAAGAAATGCAACGCGTTTCGCAGGTTCAACCCCGATTCATCAGGCAATATAGGGTGGAGTATCAAACAATCTGCACAAGGATTCAAATTAAGCGCCTCTGTCAATCATTTGAGTTGTCCATGGCCCCTGACAGCCCAGCACATGTGAGAACCTTTCAGAATATTTTGGTAGTTAGACTATGTATGCCAATGCCATGTCAGTGCACAGATACAGGTTATTCCTACGGATGTTATAGCATGAAATGGAGAGGAAATTATTCTTCTAGTCTGATTTGAGATTTTTGTTACATTTGTTTTGTGTCCAATCACACGTTGACATTTGATCTCTCCAGTGTCAGCTGGATGCCATGGCAGACAAGCTAATTTGTAAACACAGAATGTTAACAATATGTCTGCTTCCATGAAAGTAGGATGTAGACACACCACAAATTTATTGCAGGATTTGTTCAGCTGTAACAAAGAAATGTTTTTTGTTTAAATGTTATTATTACTGTTGCTTATCTTTTTTACAGACCTCTCTGTAAAAGAATGTGAGTTCAGGTCCGCTTTAAGCTCTTACATTTTTTTTTCCTTAAATTTCTGAATTTTATTTGAGGAGGACCAGTCTAATTGACTAGTGCTTACACCCATAATATCACAGGCTGCACTGTGCTTGTCTGACAGGTGCCCCCTTATCCATGAATAATAGTTCAGTTCATTTGTGCTCATTTCCTCCCCTTTGCCTTAAAACTCCTGGAGCGTCTGGTTCCCAAACGCCTGACCCAGTTCCTCAATGCCAACTCACTGCTAGACCCACTGCAATCTGGATTTCGGTCCGCCCACTCAACCGAAACTGCTCTCACCAAAGTGGTCAATGACCTTGCCTTAGCTAAAGCTGAAGGTAAATACTCCATTCTCCTCCTCCTTGACCTTTCAGCAGCTTTTGACACAGTAGATCATCCCCTACTCCTCCAGTCCCTCCAATACATGGGCATTCACGATCTCGCCCTGACCTGGCTTTCATCCTACCTCTCCAACCGCTCCTTCACGACCTCCTTCAATGAGTCCTCGTCCACCCCCAACCACCTCTCAGTGGGAGTCCCCCAAGGCTCGGTCCTTGGCCCCCTACTGTTCTCACTATACACATCCTCCATTGGCAAGGTTATCTCCTCCATGGGTTTTAACTATCACCTGTATGCAGATGACACCCAGATCTACCTCCACACCCCTGACATATCCACCACTACCATGGACAAGGTCTCCTCCTGCCTATCAGCCATCTCCTCCTGGATGTCCGCTAGGTTCCTGAAACTAAATCTAGACAAAACGGAATTTATGATCTTCCCACCCCGGTCATCCCTGGACCTCCCAGATGTGCAGGTCACTGTTAACCACACTACCATTCACCCTACCTCTCAAGCCCGCTGTCTGGGTGTCACCCTGGACTCCACACTCTGCTTCACTTCCCACATCCAAAACCTCACAAAGTCCTGCAACTTCCACCTTCGTAACATCTGTAAGATTCGCCCTTTCCTGACCTCTGCCACCACCAAACTCCTCATCCATGCCCTCATAATTTCCCACCTCGACTACTGCAATGCCCTGTTGTCTGGTCTCCCTATGACCCGAACAGCCCCACTGCAGTCCATCATGAATGCGGCAGCCAGAATAATCCACTGCTCCCATCGCTTCACCACGGCGGATCCCCTCTGTGAATCCCTCCACTGGCTTCCTATCCAGTCCAGAATCAGATTCAAGATACTGTGTCTGACCTACAAATCTGTCCACAAAACCTGTCCAACCTACATTTCCAATCTTACTCAGAGGTACACACCTAGCCGCTCACTCCGCTCTTCCAATGAACTTCGCCTAACTGCCCCCCCCCCCGTATCACCCAGTCCCATGCACGCCTCCAGGACTTCTCAAGAGCTGCTACAACACTACTAACGCCCTACCTCCACCCATTAGGGCAGCCCCCTCCTTCAACATCTTCAAGAAGGCTCTCCCTCACTAGTGCTCTAAATCCGCAGCTGAACTCTGGTCCCCTACCTTTTGTGTCCCCACCTCTCCCTATAGATTGTAAGCCTTCAGGCAGGGTTCTCCTCCTTGTGTGTCCTACCTGTTCATGCACCCCTATTACCATACACCCAGGCTATATATAATAAATATTGGCCTAATCTCCATGCTCCCATCCAGTGACTAAGCATTACCTTGTACTCTTATTGTGCTGCGTGATCTGGTTTTCTTGTATTCCTGTATTGTCATATTGCTGTATGTCACCCCTAAATATTGTCTGTAACCTAAACTAATGTCCAGCGCTGTGTAATATGTTGGCGCTTTATAAATACATTGCGTAAATACAGTGGGTTGCAAAAGTATTCAGCCCCCTTGAAGTTTTCCACATTTTGTCATATTACTGCCACAAACATGAATCAATTGTATTGGAATTCCACATGAAAGACCAACACAAAGTGGTGTAAATGTGAGAAGTGGAACGAAAATCATACATGATTCCAAACATTTTTTACAAATAAATAACTGCAAAGTGGTGTGTGCATAATTATTCTGCCCCCTTTGATCTGAGTGCAGTCAGTTGCCTGTAGACATTGCCTGATGAGTGCTAATGACTAAATAGAGTGCACCTGTGTGTAATCTAATGTCAGTACAAATACAGCTGCTCTGTGAGGGCCTCAGAGGTTGTCTAAGAGAATATTGGGAGCAACAACACCGTGAAGTCCAAAGAACACACAAGACAGGTCAGGGATCAAATTATTGAGAAATTTTAAACAGGCTTAGGCTACAAAAAGATTTCCAAAGCCTTGAACATCCCACGGAGCACTGTTCAAGCGATCATTCAGAAATGGAAGGAGTATGGCACAACTGTAAACCTACCAAGACAAGGCCATCCACCTAAACTCACAGGCCGAACAAGGAGAGCGCTGATCAGAAATGCAGTCAAGAGGCCCATGGTGACTCTGGACGAGCAGCAGAGATCTACAGCTCAGGTGGGGGAATCTGTCCATAGGACAACTATTAGTCATGCACTGTACAAAGTTGGCCTTTATGGAAGAGTGGCAAGAAGAAAGCCATTGTTAACAGAAAAGCATAGGAAATCCCGTTTGCAGTTTGCCACAAGCCATGTGGGGGACACAGCAACCATGTGGAAGAAGGTGCTCTGAGACCAAAATGGAACTTTTTGGCCAAAATGCAAAACGCTATGTGTGGCGGAAAACTAACACTGAACATCACTCTGAACACACCATCCCCACTGTCATATATGGTGGTGGCAGCATCATGCTCGGGGGGTGCATCTCTTCAGCAGGGACAGGGAAGTTGGTCAGAGTTGATGGGAAGATGGATGGAGCCAAATACAGGGCAAACTTGGAAGAAAACCTCTTGGAGACTGCAAAAGACTTGAGACTGGGGCGGAGGTTCACCTTCCAGCAGGACAATGACCCTAAACATAAAGCCAGGGCAACAATGGAATGGTTTAAAACAAAACATATCTATGTGTTTGAATGGCCCAGTCAAAGTCCAGATCTAAATCCAATCGAGAATCTGTGGCAAGATCTGAAAACTGCTGTTCACAAACGCTGTCCATCTAATCTGACTGAGCTGGAGCTGTTTTGCAAAGTAGAATGGGCAAGGATTTCAGTCTCTAGATGTGCAAAGCTGGTAAAGACATACCCTAAAAGACTGGCAGCTGTAATTGCAGCAAAAGGTGGTTCTACAAAGTATTGACTCAGGGGGCCGAATAATTACGCACACCCACACTTTGCAGTTATTTATTTGTAAAACATGTTTGGAATCATGTATGATTTTCGATCCACTTCTCACATGTACACCACTTTGTATTGGTCTTTCACGTGAAATTCCAATAAAATTGATGCATGTTTGTGGCAGTAATGTGACAAAATGTGGAAAACTTCAAGGGGGCCGAATACTTTTGCAACCCACTGTAATAAATAATTTGTGAATGATAGACGATTCAATAACCATTGAATAGCTTCGGACTGCAGCATGTCTGTTTATTGCGGAGACCATTAGATCGCAGAGGACTGCAGCATGTCTATGCATTGCGGAGACCATTAGGTGGCAGAGGAATGCAGCATGTCTGTTTATTGCGGAGACCATTAGATGGCAGAGGACTGCAGCATGTCTGTGTATTGCGGAGACCATTAGATGGCAGAGGACTGCAGCATGTCTGTGTATTGCAGAGACCATTAGGTGGCAGAGGAATGCAGCATGTCTGTTTATTGCGGAGACCATTAGATGGCAGAGGACTGCAGCATGTCTGTGTATTGCGGAGACCATTAGATGGCAGAGGACTGCAGCATGTCTGTGTATTGCAGAGACCATTAGGTGGCAGAGGAATGCAGCATGTCTGTTTATTGCGGAGACCATTAGATGGCAGAGGACTGCAGCATGTCTGTGTATTGCGGAGACCATTAGATGGCAGAGGACTGCAGCATGTCTGTGTATTGCGGAGACCATTAGATGGCAGAGGACTGCAGCATGTCTGTGTATTGCGGAGACCATTAGATGGCAGAGGACAACAGCATGTCTGTGTATTGCGGAGACCATTAGATGGCAGAGGACTGCAGCATGTGTGTGTATTGCGGAGACCATTAGATGGCAAAGAACTGCCGCATGTCTGTTTATTGCAGAGACTATTAGATGGCAGAGGACTGCAGCATGTCTGTGTATTGCGGAGACCATTAGATGGCAGAGGACTGCAGCATGTCTGTGTATAGCGGAGACCATTAGATGGCAGAGGACTGCAGCATGTTGGTTTATTGCGGAGACCATTAGATCGCAGAGGACTGCAGCATGTCTGTGTATTGCGGAGACCATTAGATGGCAGAGGACAGCAGCATGTCTGTGTATTGCGGAGACCATTAGATGGCAGAGGACTGCAGCATGTCTGTGTATTGCAGAGACCATTAGATGGCAGAGGACTGCAGCATGTCTGTGTATTGCGGAGACCATTAGATGGCAGCGGACAGCAGCAGAGGAATGCAATTGCCTCAGAGAGAGCGTCATATCTGTAAATGTGTATTGATGTCCTTCCATCTTATCACAGACTCTTCCATGCGGATGGCAATCTCCTCTGCTTTTACTTACAGAAAGTGCAGAGAGTCTTATCGGGAAATGATTAGATAACTGCTGGTCACGGATTTTCCAAGTTTACGCGTTAGGCACGCTATTCCTCTTGTCTGAACTGAGCCCTGAATGTGCCGGGGCCTTGAGCTTCGGCTGCCAATGGGTCCAGCACATTTTTGATGGAATGGCCAACAAATTCAAAATGGATAGATTAAAGGCAACTATGACTTTGGATTTAAAGAGTACTTCCAGTGTAAAAGACGAAGATGTCATGTTGGGCTCTGTCTTAAAGTTAACCTGAGATGACAGGGATATGGAGGCTGCCATATTTATTTCCCTTTAAACAATGCCAGTTGCCTGGCAGTCCTGTTGGTCTTCTGGCATGAGTAGTGTTTGAGTCAAAAGCAGTAAAACCGGAGTCTGCCGAGTCAGAGTAAATGAACTGATGCATGCTTGTTTAGGGGCTATGGCTAAAAATATTGGAGACACAGGATCAGGGGGACAGCCAGGCAACTGGCATGGATTAAAAGGAAATAAATATGGCACCTGCGTTGCCGTGACTCGCCCCAGCTTTGCAGTCCAGCCTAATTGGTGGCTGCCAGGCTTGGGGCAGGCCATGACAACACAGGTGGGCGTGGCAACAGAGCTTCGGGAAGATTCTGGAAAAATGGCCGTTACTGTCTTGCTGAGGAGGGGGATCGAGAATCGCATGTAATGAATATCAGGTAAGTTATAAACTCTGAGGACTCCCCTCCCCCCCCCTCCCCTTCCCCATCCTGATCCTGGCAGTATTTAGACAGAGCCTGACATGACAGCCTCTCTTTTACACTGGGAGTATTCTTTAAAGCAGACCGGAACTCTTGCACAAGAGAGGTAGAAAACAGTGAAATACACCCTGTGTGTGTTTATAGAAAACAGCCTGTCTAATTTTACCTTCTCAGCAAGTAATCAACTAATGTAATTTGATCTCCCAGCTATCTGCCCAGTTGTGAGCTAATATGTAAATACAGGAGTTTAACCCTTTCTGTGCTCCCAGCAAACCAGGAAGTGACCACACTGCAGCATCTCTGGAGGAGCTCTATAAGCTGTAATGAGGATTTTTTTCCCTTTAAAAGTTATTATGCTGTTGCTTATCTTTTAGAGCAGAGAGGAAGTCCTGAGTTCAGGTCCCCTTTAAGAACCAACTCCACAGTCCTGGTTTCAGGAACTTCCTTGGCTGGTGGCTGGATGCTATAATGGTGAAGGGCTCTGCCTCTGACACAGGAGACCAGTGCAATGTCAGGTTTTGGATAGGCACACCTTGCCGTGTTTCTGTAGTCGGGTGCTCAGCCTTGATGCAGAAGCGGCATCAGTCCAATACAAGCAATTCAAGGTCGGCTGGCACACCAGTTCAAAGTTCCAAGCAGTTTTATTGTATGCACAACATGACAATTGTTTCGGGGCCACGGAGGGTCCCCTTCATCAGATAAAGTGCAGACATACACAGGAGACCAGGGTTCGAATCTCGGCTCTGCCTGTTCAGTAAGCCAGCACCTATTCAGTAGGAGACCTTGGGCAAGACTCCCTAACACTGCTACTGCCTATAGAGCGCGTCCTAGTGGCTGCAGCTCTGGTGCTTTGAGTCCGCCAGGAGAAAAGCGCGATATAAATGTTATTTGTCTTGTCTTTTTAAAGTTTTCAAAGAAAACAGTAGGCGCCAGGGGTCTGCATTCTGGGGATGCGGTCCAGTGACATTGGGCATCCCCTATACACACTTATAGTATACCTGACCCAAGGCAAAGCTACCTAAAGTAAGCACAGATGTATGTTCATGCTGGACGAAGCGGCTTATGCGGGCTGGGGAATTGATTTTGTTTACATTAATTGGATCACTTGGTGTAATCTAGACCTGCATTTGTCATATGCTGCTTCTATATTGCCCGATGAAGCAGGGTCACACCTGTGAGATGCGTTGCACTTAATTTTGTACTATGTAAATAAAATTGCTTTGATTTAAAAAAATTGATAATATGTTGTCTACTTGGAGGAGGTAAGTCCACCGCTGCCTCCTCTATTTTTTAACAAATTTAGCTATTTTTATCCTTTTGGCACCTCTGTTCTGTTGCTTAATGTCTGAGTCCACCTCTGGGGGAGGGGTGTTACCCCCTTTATCTGATGTACAGGGAGGGACTTGTTAATCCTGAGTCAGGTCTAATCTCCCCAGCTGCCAGTCCAGTGGTTGCCTATGAGGTGACCCTGGTTTGTGAGTAGAATTATACTTGCTTTTCATTATTCATTTTTTACCAGTACTTCCAGCACTATATCGGGCTCTCGCTGTCCCTTCTTTTGTGTTTCCTTGCAATCTGTAGAACTCAGTCGTTTTGATCACGTATGATAGTCTCACACGGCTTTCAAATATCAGCTAGACAGCTAGACAAGGCTCTAACGCTCTACCAACCGCACCAAGTCGCGTGACATTTGTAGAGGGAGTCATGCGATAAATAAACAACCTTTACAACCAGCGTAAAGTTATCAAACCAATTCTCAAATTTTATGTCAACGGAAAGTCTGGTGCTTTCCATCTGCAGGCTACAGAACAATTCACCGCTAATAAAAGTATTCTGGGAGGGAAGGAGCTGCTCGATTTAAAGCACAAATAGAACTAGCATCTCTTTTGAGTATATCTCCTTAATTATTTCCTGATCTCTTTCCCATGGAGAGACTACTTTTCACAAACCCCAAATGAACGTAGGACGCCACAATTCTCACAACCGCCTCAGAATCATTATGGTGAAACTTCAGGATATATCTGATGAGGGTTCAGATACCAGGAGGCTGAAGTGACACTTAAACCTGGCGAAAAAAAATCAGTTTTACTCACCTGGGGCTTCTACCAGCCCCCTGCAGCTGCCCCGTGCCCTCGCAGTTACTCACAGATCCTCCTGTCCCTCTGCCGCCAGCTAGTTTTGCTTTCGGCGACAGGTCCAGGCCACGCGTAGTCTTTGCGTTCCAGTCCGTAATAGCATCCTGCGCAGGACGCTATTACGAAGAAGCAGATGCATGGCCAGGCCTGTCACCGAAAACGAATCTAGCTGGCAGTGGGGGACAGGAGGATCTGTGAGTAACTGCGATGGCACGGGACAGCTGCAGGGGGCTGGTAGAAACCCCAGGTGAATAAAACTGATTTTTTTTTATTTCAGACTTAAAAAGGAACTCCAGTGAAAATAATGTAATAAAAAAGGCTTAATTTTTACAATAATTATCTATATATATAATAGAGTAAGTGCCTCAACCTTCAAGCAAGAAGAAGAAGTAGTGCCCTGCCCCCAGGGCCGGTCCAAGCAAGAAGAAAGGGCTGGTCCAAGCAAGAAGAAGTAGTGTCATATCAAAGCAAAGGTGAAGAGGGATAATTTGCATATTCAGTAGCAGTGCATTGTGGGTAACCACAAATGTTCACTTATAGCTGAATTATTGCAGATTTGCTTCTGTTTTAAGAAGGCAATTACACCAAGCTTTGCTTTTTTTAGTAGGAGGGCTTTTTTGGTCCCTTTTATCCCCCTATACAGTCTTAGTAGTTTGGGTCACCCTGAGCTGCTTGGTTACTCTGTTGTACTCGTCCAAGCCCCATCTCATACAGCTGTATCAATCCCTGCCATGTACTGATGAGGACCAAATGTCTGAAACAGGCTGTCACATGTGAGTTTGATGGCTGTGTAAAATTTAAAGAGAATCTGTATTGTTAAAATCGCACAAAAGTAAACATACCAGTGTGTTAGGGGACATCTCCTATTACCCCCTGTCACAATTTCGCCGCTCCTCGCCGCATTAAAAGTGGTTAAAAACAGTTTTAAAAAGTTTGTTTATAAACAAACAAAATGGCCACCAAAACAGGAAGTAGGTTGATGTACAGTATGTCCACACATAGAAAATACATCCATACACAAGCAGGCTGTATACAGCCTTCCTTTTGAATCTCAAGAGATCATTTGTGTGTTTCTTTCCCCTGCAGCTATCTTCCACTGAAGTGTCAGGCTGTTTCTTCCTGCAGAGTGCAGACAGCTCTGCCTGTATGTAATTCCTCAGTATGTGAAAGCCCAGCCAGCTCAGAGGAGGATTTATCCAGCTTGTAAAAGATAAGAGAGAAGAGAGAAGCTGCCCTTATTTAAATAATACACAGGCAGTGTGCATAGAGGGGGGAGATGCATCACAGAACCACAACACTGAAGAACTTGGCAGCCTTCCAGACACAGGCTGACAAGTCTGACAAGAGAGAGATAAGTTGATTTATTACAGAGATGGTTATAGTAGAACGTGCTACAGTAAGCCAGAACACATTCGAATAGCTTTTGGAACTTGTAGGATGATAAACAACAGGATGCATTTTTTGTTACAGAGTCTCTTTAAAGCTATAGGCTTGCTATACACCAGTGGTTCTGGATGCTTGCTTGGCTTACCAAGGGTGAAAAAAGGGATAATTTGCATATTTAGTAGCAGTGCATTGTGGGTAACCACAAACCTTCACTTATAGCTGAATTATTGCATATTTACTTCTGTTTTAAGATGGCAAATTACACCCAGCTTTGCTTTTTTTTTTAGTAGAAGGTCTTTTTGGTCCCTTTTATCCCCCTATACATTCCGAGTGGTTTGGGTCACCCTGAGCTGCTTGGTTACTCTGTTGTACTGGTCCAAGCCCTATCTCATACAGCCGTATCAATCCCTGCCATGCACTGATGAGGACCAAAAGTCTGAAACAGGCTGTCTACATGTGGGTTTGATATGACTGTGTAAAATTTAAAACTAAATGCTTGCTATACACCAGTGGTTCTGGATGCTTGCTTGGCTTACCAAGGGTAAAAAGGGATAATTTGCATATTCAGTAGCAGTGCATTGTGGGTAACCACAAATGTTCACTTATAGCTGAACTATTACAGATTTCCTTCTGTTTTAAGAAGGCAAATTACACCAATACAGTGTGCGGCATTGCAGGAAGTGACGACAGTGGAATGCACGCTGGAACACGGAAGAGGTGAGTCATCCCCGCCCGCTGCCTCTTACTAATAGTGGTGGCTGCTACTGTGCTTAAGGGGGAGGGGGGGTCCTGCTGATGTTAAGCTGGAGGGGGAGCGCACATGTGGGACCCGGGTGAGGGAGGGGGGTCCTGCTGAGCTTAAGCTGGAGGGGAAGCGCACATGGGGACCCAGGTGAGGGGGGATCCGACCCCCCTCCCTGCTGCTGTGCCCAATACCCTCTTCCTGCCCTCCACCCCTTTAGTGTATAAATGATTTAGTCAGTGTTTGTCCATTGTAAAATCTTTCCTCTCCCTGATTTACATTCTGACAATTATCACATGGTGACCTTTTTACTCCTGGCAGGTGATGTCAGTGGAAGAAGATGCTGCTTTCTTTTTTAGCAGTTGTAAACCGCTATTTCTCACAATGCAATGAGGTTCACAGACCGGAAACTGTCAGAACCATGGTCCTGACATCACATGGTGGGAGGGGTTTCACCACAATATCAGCCATACAGCGCCCCCTGATGATCTGTTTGAGAAAAGGAATAGATTTCTCATGGGAAAGGGGGTATCAGCTACTGATTGGGATGACGTTCAATTCTTGGTCACGGTTTCTCTTTAAGTGTCACTTTAATAATTCATAAGAGGTTTTTCTTAGTGAAGCAGCCCTTGATGATTTGATGATATATTTATATACCTGGGGCTGAAGTCTTTCATGCTTCTCTTTATCACAGTTCCTTTCATAGAATGTCAAATAACATGTCTTCCCTCTTGGAGAGACCTCAATTAATTCCTAGTATGAGGTCCTCTATTCTCCGAGATCTTACAGATCTGGCTTCTTGAAAGAGAACGCGAAAGAAAATAATTCCTGGTAGTTACCGGAACTACAGGATCATCTAAGAAACAAAGGGCTGTATCTTTTCTCCTAAGTTTTTTTCAGAGGAGATTTTCATCTTATCAAAATCCATAATTTTTCAGTACTTAGCGATTGCAAAAGTACTAACTAGTTGGTAGAAAGTTAAAGGACAACTCTAGTGATAAGGATATAAAGGCTGCCATATTTATTTCCTTTTAATTAATACCATTTGCCTGGCTGTCCCGCTGGTCTATTTGGCTGCAGTAATGTTTGAATCACACCAGAAACAAGCATGCAGCTAATCTTGTGAGATCTGACAAAAATGTCTGAAACGCCTGATCTGCTGCATGCTTGTTCAGGGGCTATGGCTAAAAAACAACAAACTGACACTTACCTGGGGCTTCTATCGGCCCCCTGCAGCTGCGGCGTCCTCTGATGCTACGTTTCCCGCCGCCAGTCCTTGTCTAATATTCGTTTAAATAGACTAATAGTGCTCGCTCCTGCGCGCGTCATCAGGAGCTTACCGCGCAGACGCAGTACAAAGTTTTCTTGAATGCGCCTGCGCAGTAAGCTCCCGGTGTCCGTGCAGCCGCAGTGTAATTACTCTCGTGATTAGACCGGGAACGGCGGCGGGGTAACGGAGGATTGTAGTAGGACAGCTGCAGGGGGCCGATAGAAGCCCCAGGTAAGTGTGGAAATTTGGCTTTTTAACCCCCTCCTTGAAAAAGAAATAAATGTGGCAGCCTCCATATTCTTCTCAGTACAGTTCTCCTTCAATCCTTTAATATCAAACTCATTTGGTGGGAGCATTAGAGAAAAATCAGGAGAAAAGTGAATAGGGTGTAGGCCGAAGGGGGCCCAGGAGCCCAGTGGGACGCGGTATCGCTGGACAATCGTGTAATTGTAATTATCTATTAGTATACTCACAAGGGTAGGTTGCAATCCCCATCAAAGCCTGCGGGAAGGTGAGCGTTCCCACTCGGGTTTCCAGGTCTGCTGTACAGGGATTGGTTAGTCGCATTCCTTAGAAGTTGGCGGGCATGTGTGTGTGCACGTGCGTGCGCGTGGTGTGCGGGTGCACGATGTGGCGGCATGACAGACCTAGAGCCTGTTTTTAAACGGTCTTAGGTCACTAGTATAATATAATGAGAGGTAAGTATTGCACTTGCCTCCAAAAATGATCTAACCTAATTCTGTTTTAGTTGGATTACTTTATTGGCATGTTACAACACGTTTCGCTTTGTCTGACCTACTTCATCAGGTACTGTGGCTACAATTTTCACAGTGGTCAGCTGATGTTGCCCAATTCAGTAAACCTTCTGCAAAATGAATAGTTCTTTATAGATTGAAGGCCACCCGAAAGTATGTAATATAAAAATGATCTATCTCAATTCTTTATACTTTATTGGCATGTTACAACGCGTTTCGCTCCTCTGGCCTACTTCATCAGGTATTGTGGCTACAATTATCACACCGGCCCTATGAGTGGTTTATATTTCCTGGTGAACTGCTGATCCTGACAGACAACTCATTCCACCAGGACAGTTTCTTTCACCCGTACATCAGACTCTGCAGTATGTGAGACTTGGCTCACTGTCTGTTGGTTAGTGAAGGTGAGTAGAAGATTCTGCCTCTGCTCGAGTGTCTTTCATATTCGATGCAGTTGTTCCAGAGGAATTTGCATATGCGAAACATACAATGAAACATACAATACATGAAAAGTGCACGTCGCTGCAACACTGAATGCGCAGATCATCCGATACTGCACAGCATGCCTTGCGCTACTCTGACATATTCCACCACACTAACCATCACTAACGCGTGAATAAGAACTAGAGGAGGTGTGGCTTCAGCCTGGCAGGGCAGTCCCTTTTTCCTTTTAACGCCCATGTGACTGGGGGAAGTGTGATCAGCTGGCTGGGCGTGAGCAGGCAGAATCAGTCGGTGAGGATCTCTGAGCTGCTGCGTGCAACAGGAGAGCTTCCTTTATTGCTTTTCAAAGTCTAGAGTACGTTTTACGATTTTTTAAGAAAACATGCAGATTCATTTAATATTCTATTAAAAGCGTATGCAAAGAAAACGGCGCCTGGACTTAGATTCTAACGGCGTCCTCATAAAGGCCATCTGTGTCGTCCTTTTAGTCAGCAGAGGCATTTCATTAATTTTTCATATTCCATTTACTGAGGAGAGCAGACCTGAGACAGCATGCAGAAAGCCCGCCCACCTGCTGCGCTCTCTTTCCCCTGACGGTCAGCCCGCCCACCTGCTGCGCTCTCTTTCCCCTGATGGTCGGCCGCTGTTCTCTATGGAGCCGTGTTTTTGCGGTTTTTACGCATGTGGGTTGCGTGTATCTCCCTGCTGCGTCCTCTTTCCCTCGCTGTTCTCTGTGGGGCCATGTTCATGTGGTCTTTACGTATGTAGGTCACATACAGGGGTTTGGACAAAATAATGGAAACACCTTGAAAATCAACAAAATATTTATTAATATGGTGTAGGTCCACCTTTTGCGGCAATTACAGCCTCAATTCTCCGAGGTATTGATTTATACAAATTGTAAATAATTTCCAAAGGAATTTTAGCCCATTCCTCAGTTAAAACACCCTCCAGTTCTTTTAGAGACGATGGTGGCGGAAATTGACTTCTTACTTGAATCTGTAATAACAACCATAAATGCTCAATAATGTTGAGGTCTGGGGATTGTGGTGGCCAGATGAGATGCTCAACTTCATTAGTATGTTCCTCGTGCCATTCTTTAAAGAGACTCTGGAGCCTCCTTAAAATAAAGTTTTTATTTTAAAAAGCTCTTAAGCATGTTTGACCCAACTAAAACGCTGCATCCCCGCGGCTGAAAACTAAGCTAATCCCCCCAAACTCCGGGGCACACTGCGGGGCTCCTTCCGTGAGAGGCAGAGCTTTTGGCTGTAGCTCTGCCTCTACACGCGTCCATCTGCGGCCGTTTTCCGCCTCTCCCCGCCCCTCTCAGTCTTCTTTCACTGAAGGGTGGTGGAGAGGTGGAGATACGCGCGGATAGACGCGCATGGAGGCAGAGCTGCAGCTGAAAGCTCTGCCTTCCGGGGCAGCAAAATCCACGACCAAGAAAGTTGTGGATTTTCTAAGGGGGGGGGGGGGATTTAGTTAGATTTCAGCCACGGGGATGCAGCGTTTTAGTTAGGGCAAACATGCTTATGAGGTTTTTAAAATAAAAACTTGATTTTAAGGAGGCTTCAGAGTCTCTAACAATTCTAGCTGTATGGATTGGGGCATTATCATCTTGAAAGATGGCATTCCCTTCCGGAAACAGTTCTTGAACCATAGGATGAACTTGGTCGCCCAAAATTCCTAAATATTCTCGGCTTTTAAATCTTCCATGAAGGGAAATCATTGGCCTGGTGGATTCTCAAGAAATAGCACCCCAGATCATCACTGAACCCCCGCCATGTTTTACGGTTGGGAGAAGGCAGTCTGGATGAAATGCTTCTTTCAGCTGTCTCCAAACGTACACTCGGCCAGAGGTCGGAAATAAGGTAAACTATGATTCGTCAGAGAAAATCAAACTTTTCTCGAGGGACCAATTCTGGTGGTTTCTACGCCACTCTAAACGCTTTGAAACAGTTGTCTTTGAGAGCGGAGGTTTTCTAATTGCAGTTCTTCCATGGAATCCAGATTTGTGCAGCTCCCAATGACCAGTTTTTGTGGAAACTGGGTTCTGTAGGTGTTCATTCAGCTCTGCAGTGATTTTAGGAGCCGTGGTCTTGCAGGCTTTTTTAACAATTCGATTTAGAGTCCGACGGTCTCTCTCAGACAACTTCGACTTTCGGCTACAACTGTGCTTTGCTGAGGACGTTTTTCCTTCTCTTTCAAAGGCAGTCATTACTTTTGAGACAGGACCTCTTGAAATGCCAAGCATTCGGGCAGTTTCTGTTACAGTAGCGCCTGCCATACGAGCACCAACAATTTGGCCTCTGTGAAAGTCTGAGAGATCTGCCATTTTTATAAATTGTAACCAACTTCGTTTTAAATATCTGTAAATAACAATTATTTTAATGAAACATATCAAATAACAAAAATAATAAAAAAAATTAACATATATCAAGTTTTGATTGCTTAAAACATGTTGGAAGATTATGATGCCAAAATGTTAGGGGTTTCTGTTACTTTGTCCATCCCCTGTATATCTCCCGGCCGTGTGGCTGCCGGACTCGCTGTATTCTGACCATGTTCAGCCTTTTAGGCCAGAGGCAGGCATAAATTCAGCAGCTTCTGCAGACAAGACATTGGGGGATTGGTAATGATTGAGCAGAACTCTGCAGCCTGCTACAATGTCTGCGATGTGCGGGGGATCTGAGCGGTGCTGACAGGCGGCTTCATCGGAGGTCCCCAGGAGGAGCGTCAATGCATTCCACTCTCCATCATGGAGGGAATGTTAAAGGGATCTTACTCCTGTAATTACTCCACTTTTATAAACTATTTAAAAGAATGAAAACTTTTAGAGCGTGTGATCAGTGAATGGCTGAAGCCGGGCTGGGTGTCTTCCTCTGATCGATTTGTTTCCTCAGGTGACCACATTCTTGGATTATCAGAACCGGGCACTCAAGTTCCCTCCCACATTCCAGAATTATACAGATAAGTTGATTGATTACCCACAAACATTTGGCATTAAAGCGGACCTGAACTCAGAACTTCCTGTCTGCTTTAAAAGATAAGCAACAGCATAATAACCTAAAACATTTCTTTTTTTACAGCTGATACAAATCCTGCAATAAATGTGCAGTGTGTCTACTTCCTGCTTTCATGGAAGCAGACATATTGTTCTACATCCTGTGTTTACATATTAGCTACTGTGCCATGGCAGCCAGCTGACACAGCTGAGAGATGAAATTACACTTGTGATTAGTCACAGATGAGGGGGAATAAAACAGGCTAAACTCTATAATACACACAGGGTGCTTTTCTCTGTTTTCCTTCTGTCCTGTGCAAGAGTTCAACTCCACTTTAAAGAGGAGCTCCAGTGAAAATAATGTAATAAAAGTGCTTCATTTTTACAATAATTATGTATAAATGATTTAGTCAGTGTTTGCCCATTGTAAAGTCTTTCCTCTCCCTGATTTACACTCTGACATTTATCACATGGTGACATTTTTACTGCTGGCAGGTGATGTCAGTTGAAGGAGATGCTGCTTGCTTTTTGGCAGTTGGAAACAGCTGTTATTTCCCACAATGCAACAAGGCTCCCACAGTGTGATGTCAGAACCATGGTCCTGACATCACACTGTGGGAGGGGTTTCACCACAATCACAGCCATACAGCGCCCCCTGATGGTCTGTTTGAGAAAAGGAATAGATTTATAATGGGAAAGGTGGTATCAGCTACTGATTGGGATGCAGTTCAATTCTTGGTCACGGTTTCTCTTTAACCTCCCCGGCGTTCAATTTTCCCAGGATTTCTTTACAAAAAGTGATAAAATTTATTTTTAAAACTTTTTTTTTCCTGTAACTTGCCAAAATGTGTCAAGCAAGGATCTAGTATACAGTGCAGGAGAGTATTGATGTGTATGCACGTTCATACTGTTCACAGCATGTTTTTATGGATGGACATTTCTGTCCATACCGCTGGGGAGGTTAAGCAAACCCGAGGCAAGTCCGGTGAAGAATCGAATACCTGAGGAGAGGTTGTGGATCCCTCGCTGGCTCCCCACACTGTCCTCTACACCTCCGCTGCTGCACGGGACCCTCCGGAACTTCCAGGCGGCTCCCCTTTTCTGTCAGGAGCACCGGCGTGTTGCACCCACAGCTGCACCGCCACGCCCATTCAGTGACACAGAGCTGCTCGAGTGACTCTGGCTTACTGTGCAGGAACTCACACATGTGCAGTATGGCTGCCCTTGTGTCTGAAGAGGAGCTAACAGTATGTTTTTATGGTGTGGGAGGAAACTGCATTGCCTGGAGGAAGCCTTCACAAACAATGGGAGAACATACAAAGTCCGTGCATATAGTGTCCTGGCCCTGATTTGAAACTGGGACCCTTGTGCTGCAACATGGGAGTGCTTCTGGCTGCACACACCACTGTGTCACCCCCAATATTCTGCAGTACCCCACATCCCTGACCCGAGTCATATCATCACTGTGATGACTTGTTGATTAGGTCTAATCCTTGCTTGTGCTGATCTTCCTGCGATTGCTCCTCCTAAAGCCTAGGCATGTGCAGGAAGTGGCAGTATTCAGACCTGACTGCAGATTGCAGATAACCTGGATAAAACGACCTTTAAGGCGCGTACACCCGCCTGATTTCTTCAAACGACCGGTCGTCAGACCCGCCCACGGGACGGCCGTTCTGATGGCAGTTTGTCCGTGTGTACAGTCTGTCGGCAGGCCGATAAGACTGATCCACTCGACTCCAATATCTCTACATTTTTGTATATTGGTATGTAGCCCCGCCTTCCCAGTGATGTCACAGCCTAGGCTGTTTAGCTATCAGGAATTCTCGTTCCAGAGCATTCGGGGAGGCCAGGCATTATTTTACCCGCCTTCGGAATCCTCAGAAACCAACATTCCGCACAGCTGCACCTGACAGGACTATATTCTGATAAATGTCAGAACATAAATCAGGGAGAGGAAACATTTTACAGTTGCCAAACACGGACGGAAAAAATCTATAAATGAATATTGTTAAATAAAAAAAACAAACAATTGTATTCCTGTATTTTCACTTCAGGTGCTCTTTCATTGTTTGACTTCTCTGTAGCTGTGTGTCTGTCAGAGGCTCATATGCAATTATCGGGTCACACCTTGTCAGTAAAATGACTTCCAAGCCACCTGCAAGCAAGAGAATGCTCACAATATTTTGCTGGTACGTTTTCAGCTACTTTTGGAACGTTTTTTAATTTCAAAGTGCTGAAAAAATGCAGAAATTTTTTAAAGAGAAGATAAAAGACTCTCCTAACAGAAGAAAGTGAATAGCATATGGCCTATAGTGTCTTACAGTTATGTGCCCAGCTTTGCATTGAAGACCAATACCTCTGTAAAGCCCCATACATCTGCTGTAGGGACCGGCAGCCCAGGGGGCGGGGCATACAGGAGAAGGGCTGCCAGATGCCGGCTTCCATTCACTCCCTGGGCAGCAGAAGCAGCATATGGCCGGCCAGGCTAATGAAATGACTGCTTGTAGTCCGGACACTGGGGACAGCTTGCCGGGGAGGTAATTAGGACGCCGCATTGCTGGTCATTATTCTGGAGTGGTACATGTGTCCAGGAGGATGCCGCGCTTAATGTCAGCGATAATGCCCTGACTCTAGAGCACCATCTGCCCCGGGGTGCCAGATGGGGGTCCTGCAGTATTACCATAAGGTCTGCGAGTTACATTCATGGCCACAGTGCAGCGATTCAGGCCTGTGTGACCTCTGTGATCAGTTATATATGACACAGAAGTGCCCTCGTGTGCCTCCCTCTCACTGCCCCTCTCCGAGCTTAGAGTGCATCGCCGGAGCAAGAGCTCACACTCCTCAATATGGCAAACTTCCATAGGGCCAGAATCACTTCAAGTGTGCCCGAGGTGACAAAGGAGAGAGATCGAGAGCCCCTGATGTATGTTAGTATCAGTGATGAGATAGAAATAACAAAAGGAAAAGTACTCACAAACGTGGGATACCATGAAGGTAACCAGGACTGTGGAGCCTCTGGCTCCAGGTACCCAAAATGGCTCCTTAGTCTTAGGGCCCATTTACATCTAATCAGTTGCTCTGTTATAACTGAATGGACAACTGATTTTCAAAGTAAAGCCCATGTTTCCCAATGGCTCAGGTTACGCTATGTGTGTTTTCACTGAAAGATTGTTCACAATGCATTGCTATGGAGAAGAGAAAAAGTGAGTACCAACTGATTAAGTGTAAACGGGACTTATACTTACCAGGGCTGTTGATTTGGTACAAAAATCATCCGACTCCTCAGTTTATGAAACCTCAGACTCCAACTCCGACTCCAGGTACCCAAAATGGCTCAGACTCCACAGCCCTGAAGGTAACCACTGAAACAGCAGGTGGGGAGTAGTGTTGGGCGAACAGTGTTCGCCACTGTTCGGGTTCTGCAGAACATCACCCTGTTCGGGTGATGTTCGAGTTCGACCGAACACCTGGTGGTGTTCGGCCAAACCGTTCGGCCATATGGCCGAACTAAGAGCGCATGGCCGAACGTTACCCGAACGTTCGGCTATCGCTGTGATTGGCCGAACGGGTCACGTGGTTCGGGTAAATAAATACCCGATCCACGTAATTTCTCCGCCATTTGTCTGTGGGTTTAGCTTTGGGTAGGCAGGCAGGGTAGTTCTCTCTCCAGCCAGGCTAGCCAGGGTCCCCCCAGTCATTGTGTCGCTGCTGGGACCAGTAGTACACCGCTCACCCACACTATATAGCATTGTGTTTACTGCCACTCTGTGTCTCTGCTGGGAACAGTAGTACACCGCTCACCCGCCACTGTATAGCATTGTGCTCTGTGTCGCTGCTGGGAATAGTAGTACACCGCTCACCCACCACTGTATAGCATTGTGCTCTCTGTCGCTGCTGGGAATAGTAGTACACCGCTCACCCACCACTGTATAGCATTGTGCTCTGTGTCGCTGCTGGGAATAGTAGTACACCGCTCACCCACCACTGTATAGCATTGGGCTCTGTGTTGCTGCTGGGAAAACAGTAGTACACCGCTCACCCACCACTGTATAGCATTGTGCTCTGTGTCGCTGCTGGGAACAGTAGTACACCGCTCACCCACCACTGTATAGCATTGTGCTCTGTGTCGCTGCTGGGAATAGTAGTACACCGCTCACCCGCCACTGTATAGCATTGTGCTCTGTGTCGCTGCTGGGAACAGTAGTACACCGCTCACCCGCCACTGTATAGCATTGTGCTCTGTGTCGCTGCTGGGAACAGTAGTACACCGCTCACCCGCCACTGTATAGCATTGTGCTCTGTGTCGCTGCTGGGAATAGTAGTACACCGCTCACCCGCCACTGTATAGCATTGTGCTCTGTGTCGCTGCTGGGAATAGTAGTACACCGCTCACCCACCACTGTATAGCATTGTGCTCTGTGTCGCTGCTGGGAATAGTAGTACACCGCTCACCCACTACTGTATAGCATTGTGCTCTGTGTCGCTGCTGGGCATAGTAGTACACCGCTCACCCACCACTGTATAGCATTGTGCTCTGTGTTGCTGCTGGGAATAGTAGTACACCGCTCACCCACCACTGTATAGCATTGTGCTCTGTGTCGCTGCTGGGAATAGTAGTACACCGCTCACCCACCACTGTATAGCATTGTGCTCTGTGTCGCTGCTGGGAATAGTAGTACACCGCTCACCCACCACTGTATAGCATTGTGCTCTGTGTCGCTGCTGGGAATAGTAGTACACCGCTCACCCACCACTATATAGCATTTCTGTACTGCCACTGTACTGCGACAAAATGCATTGCTATCCGCACGCTTCTTGTCCTCATGCAAGGCCTGGGTTGCGCCTCAAAGCGTGGCCTTCATCTCCTGCGCCTCCTCCTGTTCCATCACGTGTGCTGCTGCTGGGTTAGCGTTGCCGGTCCCTTTTTACGGAACCTCTTATCTGTATTACATTTATGACTGCATGGCGACAAAATGCATTGCTATCCGCACGCTTCTTGTCCTCATGCAAGGCCTGGGTTGTTGTGTCTCACAAAGCGTGGCCTTCTCCTCCTGCGCCTCCTCCTGTTCCATCACGTGTGCTGCTGCCGGTGCTGGGTTAGCGTTACCGGTCCCTTTTCCTGGAACCTCTTCTCTGTATTACATTTATGACTGCATGGCGACAAAAAGCATGTTACCTGTGCAAAGAAACATGACATTTTCCACATTTAAAAGACAGTTTTTCCTTTGAAACTTAACAATCAATTTTCTCAAAAACTATAAGCTCTTTTTCAAATATTTTTTTCCCTCTTGTACCCACTCCCAAGGTGCACATACCCTGCAAATGTGGGGTATGTAGCATGTAAGGAAGCTTTACAAAGCACGAAAGTTCGGGTCCCCATTGACTTCCATTATGTTCGGAGTTCGGCGCGAACACCCGAACATCGCGGCCATGTTCGGCGAACAATCGCGAACCCGAACATCCAGGTGTTCGCCCAACACTAGTGGCGAGATCAGACCCAACCCCACTCGTGGTAAAAGTCGCTCTCTGTAGACAGGAAGAGAAGATGGAGTAACACCCCTCCACCAAGGGTGCACTTAAAATTCAATATGAATAGTTTAACAGATGACCAAAAATAGAATAAAATATTTAAAAACCATTTCAAATGGGAGGTAGCGGTGGACTTCCTCCCCAAGTCAATTCACAAAAATTATCAGCAAAAATACTCTTTATTCGTAACGCGTTTCACGGGTCTCTGTCCGCTTCATCAGACTGTAACAGGAGCAACTGCTGATAAATCCTTAACCAGCAAAACTGCCTTAAAGTGAACCTAAAGTCAGTAAAAAAAAAACGAGATAAACTCACCTGGGGCTTCCCTCAGCCCCCTGCAGACGATCGGTGCCCTCGCAGCTCCGCTCCGATGCCTCTGCACCCGCCGGCGACGACTTCCGGTTTGGCCGTCACCGGCCGACAGGCATGGGAACGCGAGTGATTGTTCGCGTTCCCAGCCTGTATATCGCCCCCTATGCTGCTATTGCGGCCAGGAGGTCGCAATAGCAGCATAGGGGGCGATATACAGGCTGGGAACGCGAACAATCACTCGCGTTCCCATGCCTGTCGGCCGGTGACGGCCAAACCGGAAGTGCTCGCCGGCGGGTCCTGGGACATTGGAGCAGAGCTGCGAGGGCACCGATCGTCTGCAGGGGGCTGAGGGAAGCCCCAGGTGAGTTCATCTCGTTTTTTTTTTACTGACTTTAGGTTCACTTTAATGGAGCCAAGGCAAAATTTGAAGTTTCGAATAAAGATAATTTTTGCTGATAAATTGACCTTTATGAGTTGACCACTACCTCCCATTTTAAAGGGTTTTTAAATATTTTTTTATTCTATTTTGGCGCCTCTGTTAAAGTGGACCTGAACTCTTGCACAGGATAGAAGGAAAACAGAGAATTGCACCCTGTATGTATTTAGAGAGTTTAGCCTGCCTACCGTAATTCCCCCTCATTTGTCTCTAATCACTAGTTGTAATCTGATCTCTCCCCTGTGTCACATGACTGCCCATGGCAGAGATGGCAAATAAGCCTATTTCAAAGCACAAGCTGTAAACAATATGTCTGCTTCCATGAATCAGGAAGTAGAAACTGTGCAGATTTATTTTAGGATTTCTATCGGGTGTAACAGACATGTTTTTGTTTAAAGGTTATTATGCTCTTGCGTAGCTTTAATGCTGGGTACACACTATAGACATTTTCTGGCAGATTTACCTGCCAGATCCATTATTTCCAACATGTCCGATCTGAATTTCGATCAATTTTTCAATCTTTAATTTTTGTAATCGTTTTTCGTTCACTTCTATGAAAATCGAGCAGGAACATTGATCGAAAATCGATTGAAATTCAGATTGGACATGTTGGAAATAATGGATCTGGCAGGTAAATCTGACAGAAAATTGTATGGTGTGTACCTATTATTATTATTATTATTTATTTATTGTATTTATAAAGCGCCAACATATTACGCAGCACAGGACATTATGCTGGGTACACAGGTTACATTTTTTCATTCGATTCTGCCGTTCGATAGATTTTCGATTCGTTTTCCTGCTCGATTCCATAATCTTTTCTTATCCATTTCCATTCACTTCGATGAGAAATCGAACGGTAAACCGATCAAAAGTAATATCGGACATGACGGAAATTATCAATCGAACGCATCTATCAAACAACAAATGTGCGTACCTAGAAGTAGGCTTTAAAGAGACACTGAAGCGAAAAAAAAAAATATGATATAGTGAATTGGTTGTGTACTATGAATAATTACTAGAAGATTAGCAGCAAAGAAAATATTCTCATATTTTTATTTTCAGGTATATAGTGTTTTTTCTAACATTGCGTCATTCTCTAATATGTGCAGATTACACAACACTCAGCATTCAAAATGATTCTTTCAGAGCAGTCTGTGAACTAATGACCTCTCCTCTGGCAGATAAAAAGTAAATAGTCCAGGAACAGTTGAGATAATAAAAGTCAGATAACAGCCCTCTCCACCACTAACTAGTCGGAGAGATTAATGGCTTGTTTGCATAGAGATAACAACTGGAGTTTCTCAACTCTTCCTGTACTGGAAACAATTACACTGATGTATCTGATCTTAATGTTTTATTTCTTATCTGTGCTACACATACAAATCATAATATCATCATTTTTTTTTCGCTTCAGTGTCTCTTTAAGTTCATCCATATGAATGTAAAGCCTGAGGGCAGGGCTGTCTTATGCTCGGTACACACCTTGCGTTTTTGCGTTCGATAATTTCCGTCATGTCCGATACTTCTTTTGATCATTTAACCGCTGGATTTCTCATCAAAGTGAATGGAAATTGATAAAAAAAAAGATAAGGAAATCGAGCGGAAAAACAAATCGAAAATCGTTCGGGAAAGCGACCGAAAAAACGCATTGTGTGTACCTGGCATTAGCTACCTAACTAGTATATAATGCTAGGTACACAACATACAGTTTTCTGTTAGATAATTTCCGTCATATTCAATCTTATTTTCGATCATTTGTCTTGTCACTGACTGTCCCTCAGAGGGGCTCACAATCGAATCCCTACCATAGTCCTATGTCTATGTAAGTATTGTGTAGTGTATGTATCGTAGTCTAGGGACAATTTAGGGGGAAGCCAATTCACTTATCTGTATGTTTTGGGACGTGGGAGGAAACTAGAGTGCCCGGAGGAAACCCATGCAGAGGAGAGAACATACAAACTCCTTGCAGATAGCGCCCTGGCTGGGATTCGAACTGGGGACCCAGCGCTGCAAAGTGAGTGCTAAGCAGGACTTTGGCCTGAGGCTGTGCCAGATTCTATCCTGCAATGGCGCCACCTAGCAGCAGCCAATTTTCCTGTGTCAGACTATGTGCAACATTGGACCTATGCAGGAAAATGCCAATGTAGGACATAGTTCGACATTAGATTGGAAAGGGTTAAAGAGGTGGATATGATCAGTTGATGAAAATTGTACTGTTAATGGACCCCATAAGTGAGACCTGAAGACCAGAAAATGAACATTTCTTCCTTTTTTTGCAATCTTATGAAACGTAAAGATAGTACATAGGAAGATACGCAGTACAGATGGGATTGTTGGTGGTGTAAATTGTTGTATTTAGACATTTATTTCCCAATCGCATTTATCTGATCGCTCCTAACAATTCTTTGCTTAAAATTGGATCGTTCAATCAATATACAGAACTGGATCAGAAGCGCACAGAACATGCAGTTTGGGACGATTCTGATCAAATTCTGTATCCAAGCTGAAGAAGAAATTACGTTTTCGAAAGCCAGAAACCTATCTTTGTTCAGACATTAAAGAGGACCCGATCTCAGAACTTCTTCTCTGCTCTAAAAGATAAGCAGCAGCATAATAACCTTTAAAGAAAAACATTTCTTTGTTACAGCTGATACAAATCCTGCGATAAATCTGCAGTGTGTCTACTTCCTGCTTTCATGGATGCAGACAGAGGGTTTACAAATTAGCTGCTCTGCCGACGCAGCCAGGTGACACAGCTGAATGATTAAATTACAGTTGTGATCACTCACATATGAGGGGGAATTAGACAGTCTATAGTCTCTAAATACACACAGGTTGCATTTCTGTATGTTTTCCTTCTGTCCTGCTGGATTTCATGTTTGCTTGCAGCTCACGGGCTCCAGCCTGCTGATCACCTGACATCTACCTGCTAAACAGCAACCAGCACAACTGCCATCTTCATGTTTGCTATTTCCCTGCATCAGTGTTTTACTACAGCTTACATCTGGAAATATGCTTGAAGAAGGGGACTAGATCCCAGAAAGCTTGTATCATTTAACTCTATTAGTTAGCCACTAAAAGGTATTACTTTTACAAGACTTTGTTTTTTTCAACCTACATATATTGTTTGGCTAACACGGTACAGAAACATGTTTACTACTATCTTCTGTCCTGGGCAAGAGTTCAGGTCCACTTTAAAGGTAAAAACCAAAGTAATGTATTGTGTTATTGTAACAGGCCTAATTGTGGGTTCTATAACCAGGACAGGCCGTCCCACTTGGCATACAGCTCCAAGAAATATATAAATAACCGCTCTGGAATAGACCAGCTTATTTTAGCATCTGTGGCTCAGAAAGCAGTAAAGGATCTATCATGAGATGTGCTATAGGATGAAGCCTGTGCTGTGTATTTATAGCTGACCCCAGAGGATTGCTTATTTCCCTTCTCAATAAAGCAGCTGCTTCAGTGTAATCAGCTCTGATGATGTCATCTCTGCGAGACAAACAAGACGTATATAACATAGCTGTACATTATATCTTATACCATCTCCCCCTGTCCCAGCTGTACAAGATGTATATAACATAGCTGTACATTATATATTATACCATCCCCCTGTCACAGCCGTACAAGATGTATATAACATAGCTGTACATTATATCTTATACCATCTCCCCCTGTCACAGCCGTACAAGATGTATATAACATAGCTGTACATTATATCTTATACCATCTCCCCCTGTCACAGCCATACAAGACGTATATAACATAGCTGTACATTATATCTTATACCATCTCCCCCTGTCACAGCCGTACAAGACGTATATAACATAGCTGTACATTATATCTTATACCATCTCCCTCTGTCACAGCCGTACAAGACGTATATAACATAGCTGTACATTATATCTTATACCATCTCCCCTGTCACAGCCGTACAAGACGTATATAACATAGCTGTACATTATATCTTATACCGTCTCCCCCTGTCACAGCCGTACAAGATGTATATAACATAGCTGTACATTATATCTTATACTGTCTCCCCTGTCACAGCCGTACAAGATGTATATAACATAGCTGTACATTATATCTTATACCGTCTCCCCCTGTCACAGCCGTACAAGATGTATATAACATAGCTGTACATTATATCTTATACCATCTCCTCCTGTCACAGCCGTACAAGATGTATATAACATAGCTGTACATTATATCTTATACAATCTCCCCTCTCACAGCCGTACAGGACGTATATAACATAGCTGTACATTATATCTTATACCGTCTCCCCCTGTCACAACCGTACAAGATGTATATAACATAGCTGTACATTATATCTTATACCATCTCCCCCTGTCACAGCCGTACAAGACGTATATAACATAGCTGTACATTATATCTTATACAATCTCCCCTGTCACAGCCGTACAGGACGTATATAACATAGCTGTACATTATATCTTATACCGTCTCCCCCTGTCACAGCCGTACAAGATGTATATAACATAGCTGTACATTATATCTTATACCGTCTCCCCCTGTCACAGCCGTACAAGACGTATATAACATAGCTGTACATTATATCTTATACAATCTCCCCTGTCACAGCCGTACAGGACGTATATAACATAGCTGTACATTATATCTTATACCGTCTCCCCCTGTCACAGCCGTACAAGATGTATATAACATAGCTGTACATTATATCTTATACCATCCCCCTGTCACAGCCGTACAAGATGTATATAACATAGCTGTACATTATATCTTACACCGTCTCCCCTGTCACAGCCGTACAAGACGTATATAACATAGCTGTACATTATATCTTATACCATCCCCCCTGTCACAGCCGTACAAGATGTATATAACATAGCTGTACATTATATCTTATACCGTCTCCCCCTGTCACAGCCGTACAAGACGTATATAACATAGCTGTACATTATATCTTATACCATCCCCCCTGTCACAGCCGTACAAGACGTATATAACATAGCTGTACATTATATCTTATACCATCTCCCCCTGTCACAGCCGTACAAGACGTATATAACATAGCTGTACATTATATCTTATACCATCTCCCCCTGTCACAGCCGTACAAGACGTATATAACATAGCTGTACATTATATCTTATACCATCTCCCCTGTCACAGCCGTACAAGACGTATATAACATAGCTGTACATTATATCTTATACCATCTCCCCCTGTCACAGCTGTACAAGACGTATATAACATAGCTGTACATTATATCTTATACCGTCTCCCCCTGTCACAGCCGTACAAGATGTATATAACATAGCTGTACATTATATCTTATACCATCTCCCCTGTCACAGCTGTACAAGACGTATATAACATAGCTGTACATTATATCTTATACCATCTCCCCCTGTCACAGCCGTACAAGACGTATATAACATAGCTGTACATTATATCTTATACCGTCTCCCCCTGTCACAGCCGTATAGGACGTATATAACATAGCTGTACATTATATCTTATACCATCTCCCCCTGTCACAGCCGTACAAGACGTATATAACATAGCTGTACATTATATCTTATACCGTCTCCCCCTGTCACAGCCGTATAGGACGTATATAACATAGCTGTACATTATATCTTATACCATCTCCCCCACGTCACAGCCGTACAAGACGTATATAACATAGCTGTACATTATATCTTATACCATCTCCCCCTGTCACAGCCGTACAAGACGTATATAACATAGCTGTACATTATATCTTATACCATCCCCCCTGTCACAGCTGTACAAGATGTATATAACATAGCTGTACATTATATCTTATACCATCTCCCCCTGTCACAGCCGTACAAGACGTATATAACATAGCTGTACATTATATCTTATACCATCTCCCCCTGTCACAGCCGTACAAGACGTATATAACATAGCTGTACATTATATCTTATACCATCCCCCTGTCACAGCCGTACAAGACGTATATAACATAGCTGTACATTATATCTTATACCATCTCCCCCTGTCACAGCCGTACAAGACGTATATAACATAGCTGTACATTATATCTTATACCATCTCCCCTGTCACAGCCGTACAAGATGTATATAACATAGCTGTACATTATATCTTATACCGTCTCCCCCTGTCACAGCCATACAAGACGTATATAACATAGCTGTACATTATATATTATACCATCTCCCCTGTCACAGCCATACAAGATGTATATAACATAGCTGTACATTAGATCTTATACCGTCTCCCCTGTCACAGCCGTACAAGACGTATATAACATAGCTGTACATTATATCTTATACCATCTCCCCCTGTCACAGCCGTACAAGACGTATATAACATAGCTGTACATTATATCTTATACCATCTCCCCTGTCACAGCCGTACAAGATGTATATAACATAGCTGTACATTATATCTTATACCGTCTCCCCCTGTCACAGCCATACAAGACGTATATAACATAGCTGTACATTATATATTATACCATCTCCCCTGTCACAGCCATACAAGATGTATATAACATAGCTGTACATTATATCTTATACCATCTCCCCTGTCACAGACGTACAAGACGTATATTACATAGCTGTACATTATATCTTATACCGTCTCCCCCTGTCACAGCCGTACAAGATGTATATAACATAGCTGTACATTATATCTTATACCATCTCCCCTGTCACAGCCGTACAAGACGTATATAACATAGCTGTACATTATATCTTATACCATCTCCCCTGTCACAGCCGTACAAGACGTATATAACATAGCTGTACATTATATCTTATACCGTCTCTCCCTGTCACAGCTGTACAGGACGTATATAACATAGCTGTACATTATATCTTATACCGTCTCCCCTGTCACAGCCGTACAAGACGTATATAACATAGCTGTACATTATATCTTATACCGTCTCCCCTGTCACAGCCGTACAAGATGTATATAACATAGCTGTACATTATATCTTATACCATCTCCCCCTGTCACAGCCGTACAAGACGTATATAACATAGCTGTACATTATATCTTATACGGTCTTCCCCTGTCACAGCCGTACAAGACGTATATAACATAGCTGTACATTATATCTTATACCGTCTTCCCCTGTCACAGCCGTACAAGACGTATATAACATAGCTGTACATTATATATTATACCATCTCCCCCTGTCACAGCCGTACAAGATGTATATAACATAGCTGTACATTATATCTTATACCGTCTCCCCCTGTCACAGCCGTACAAGATGTATATAACATAGCTGTACATTATATCTTATACCATCTCCCCCTGTCACAGCTGTACAAGATGTATATAACATAGCTGTACATTATATCTTATACCATCTCCCCCTGTCACAGCCGTACAGGACGTATATAACATAGCTGTACATTATATCTTATACCATCTCTCCCTGTCACAGCCGTACAAGACGTATATAACATAGCTGTACATTATATCTTATACCATCTCCCCCTGTCACAGCCGTACAAGATGTATATAACATAGCTGTACATTATATCTTATACCATCTCCCCCTGTCACAGCCGTACAAGATGTATATAACATAGCTGTACATTATATCTTATACCATCTCCCCCTGTCACAGCCGTACAAGATGTATATAACATAGCTGTACATTATATCTTATACCATCTCCCCTGTCACAGCCGTACAAGACGTATATAACATAGCTGTACATTATATCTTATACCATCTCCCCTGTCACAGCTGTACAAGACGTATATACGGTAACATAGCTGTACATTATATCTTATACCATCTCCCCCTGTCACAGCCGTACAAGATGTATATAACATAGCTGTACATTATATCTTATACCATCTCCCCCTGTCACAGCCGTACAAGATGTATATAACATAGCTGTACATTATATCTTATACCATCTCCCCCTGTCACAGCCGTACAAGATGTATATAACATAGCTGTACATTATATCTTATACCATCTCCCCTGTCACAGCCGTACAAGACGTATATAACATAGCTGTACATTATATCTTATACCATCTCCCCCTGTCACAGCCGTACAAGACGTATATAACATAGCTGTACATTATATCTTATACCATCTCCCCCTGTCACAGCTGTACAAGCCGTATATAACATAGCTGTACATTACATCTTATACTGTCCCCCACGTCACAGTCTTCTGACTAGCCGTGAATTGGGGACTGCAGAAGCCTTGCACAGCCCCCCCCCCCCCCCCCCCCGCCATGCGTTATAGACAGGATTGCGCCTTGCTGCACATTTCTGCCACTGCAGAGGGAGTCCGGAGCATCCAGCCCTGTACCGCTGCCAAGCCCCGCATATTACACACAGCTGCAGTCTCACGCTAACAGCAGCCATAGACAATCATTACCGTAGTAATATCCGCCGCCAATAAACGGCTGATGTCATCGCTTTTCCCTCATTTATAATCTGATCATCATATACGCTCCTCTGCACCTGATGTGATTTCAGTATTACTGGGGGGAAATCTCACTAAGGGCCCCCCATAGAAAGGTGGACAGACTCGCTGGTGGGATCCGGCTGCCCCCGGAGCGTCCTTAGTGCAGAGAGAAGGGCACACGGCCGGGGCTGCCAAACCTCCATGTTTTATTCTTATGGGGGAGGCAGGAGGATGCTGCCAGTAACATAAACAAGGTGAATATGTCAGGCTGTTTTGGCCCATCGCCGTGCTGCGCCTGATTCCAGCTCCGCCATACACCATAATGTTAATTACGGCTATAGCGGCGCAGGCAGAATTACAATAGAATCGCCGTCATTCAGGTGCTGGCAATAGCCGTCCGAAAAAATAGGTAATCAGTAGGGGGATATATTCCTCGATTGCATAGAGCAGGGAGTGCGTCGTTCAGCTTCTTCCTGCGCCCGAATTACACGTGGCCGAAACATACGGATGTGAATAATCGCACCTAGATCACATTCTCTGTGCATTTAAAAGACCACGATGGCGAAAATAGTAAAATGTAAGATACTTGTAAACGCATACAAATAAGAAGTACGTTTCTTCCAGAGTTAAATGAGCCATAAATGACTTTTCTCCTATGTTGCTGTCACTTACAGTAGGTAGTAGAAATCTGACATTACCGACAGGTTTTGGAATAGACCATCTCCTCATGGGGGATTCTCAGGGTTTTGTTTAGTTTTAAAAGCACTTAGTGAATGGCAGTTGCTCCATCCAACTGCCAAAAAAGTGTAGGGCGAGCAGACAGGCTGGCCAGCATCATTGCATAAATCTTCTTCAGGGAGTGTCTTTATAAAGAATAAAGGCCGTGCTGAGAATCCCCCATGGAGAGATGGACTAGCCCAAAACCTGTCGCCTCTGTCAGATTTCTACTACCTGCTGTAAGTGACAGCAACATAAGAGAGAAGTCCTTTATGGCTCATTTTACTCTGGAAGAAACATACTTCTTATTTGTATATGTTTACATGTATTTAAAATTTTACAATTTTCGTAATAGTGATCTTTGAATTGTACTTTCTTAGAGCAGTTTTCTAACAGTGTCTTCAAATACAGCCAGCTTGTGTTGTTCTCTAGTATATAAAGCAGAATTGCAGTCCCATATAACAAACCATAAAAAACTAATCACACTGTTCTTGATTCCCCATATAGTTATCCTACTTGCTTGTGTTCCAAAGGAATGTCATTTGTGTTAAGATCAGAAGTTCCCCCAGCTCCAGTGCTTGGAGATGATGATCTATGGGTATTTTTCTTCCTGATCATTCAAATATCTTTCAGGTGAGGGAAATTATCTCCCCTCTGCTCAGTCACTGAATCTAACACAGAAAAACTCTTCTGTGTTTGGATCCAAGATGCTTTTTTTTCTTAACCACCCTGGCGTTCTATTAAGATCGCCAGGGTGGCTGCGCAGCAGTATTTTTTTTTTTTTTTTTTTTTAAATCCTGTAGCTAGCTACATGATCCCCCCCTCCCTGCCGAATCCCTCCAACCCTTTCGATCGCCGCCGGCGATCAAACCCATCAGGAAATCCCGTTCTGAACGGGATATCCTTTAGGGCTTCCCCCGTCGCCATGGTAACGAACGGAATGACGTCGTGACGTCAGAGAGAGTCCCGATCCACCCCATAGCGCAGCCTGGCGGTGATTGGCCAGGCTGCACAAGGGATCTGCGGGGGGCTCTTTCGAGGCGGGTAGCGGCGCATTGGCAGCGAGCGGCAGCGATCGCGTAAGACACGCAGCTAGCAAAGTGCTAGCTGCGTGTATAAAAAAAAATTTGTGAAAATCGGCCCACCAGGGCCTGAGCAGTTCACCGCGGCGGTCATGGACGAGCTGAGCTCGTCATTACCGCCAAGGTGGTTTAAAGGTATCAAAGCTGCTTATTTTCTGCAGTCTGTCCATGTTTCTAGTGGCTGTAGGAGCTGTCATTTCTCCCTCTCCCCTTTCCTCTGCCCTTACCCAGAGCGAAGGTAATCAGGTGTGACTCTCTAAACTATTTGAAGTACAGTTTCCTATCGCCCCACCCCCACTGATGAATGCTTTTGTTTGCTCATTGCTACTGCTAGTTACAATCTGCCTGCCCTTTCTACAGACAGCGGGCCACGGTCGTAAGGTAATAAAAGCCTTTAACAAACATTTAAATGCAAAAGGAAGAAGTAGAATGGAAGTTTTGTGTGTTTTTTATTTTTTATTACTGAGCCAAATTAACATGCATTTTATTATGCTATTGAGATGCCCTGAGGGCTAAACATGCTGCTCGGTTCCCTTTACAGCCCATACACGCGCTAGATCCATGTTGCCCTTTAGGGATTGGGACCAGATCCCTTCAGGTGACATAGCAGGGCCAAGGCTGTACAGATGCGCCGTTAGCCTGTAGGCTAGCTTTCCTATTCTACGAGGGGGTGGGGGACAGAGGGAGCAGCGTGGGAGTGATGTCACACAGGAGAACAATGTCCTTGTCCGTTTGACGGGAGTGATTTGAGCCAAGCGGATCTACACTCCCTGGATCCTTAACAGAGGCGGTCCTTATTGGCTACCGATAGCTCCGCCCAAGTTTCTAACTCTAATCTCGTCGCTCACTTTATAAAAGTAAAATAATATGCCAGGGGTCTTTAAATTCCCAGCTTGTTGTCAGTCCTAGACATCAGTGTTGTGCGTCTGCCATGCTCAGCCGATGACATCACAGCCCACATGGACCAATCACAAGTCCATAAAAATGTTCCAGAAATGATTGAGCAAAACCAAATTGATTGCTGTAAACTTGTATCAGACCATTTCCAGCCGAAGCCAACCATAAACCTCTTAATAAATCCATTCCAGTTCTGCAGGGTCTCTTTGTTCGCCTGCATTCTCTTGACCTTTACTACATTAAATGACCCCCCTTCAGCAGCCAACAGATCTCTCTCTCTCCAATTAGATCGATCAGAGAGATATCGGTCTCTTGGTCGATTTATCCGTATACCTCTAGATGTAAGGCTTCCTTAAGTCCTATAATTTATCTGGGACTGTCAGAGGGAGTCTTTGTCAGAGGGATGATAAAAGTTTTGTAATGTCACCATGTAATCTACTAAAGCAGTGCATTTGTGTTTGGTTGTGTTTATCACATGACCAGTTTTCTACGCACTGCGCCCGCGCGGCCTTGACCACTGCGCCCGCGCGGCCCTGACCACTGCGCCCGCGCGGCCCTGACCACTGCGCCCGCGCGGCCCTGACCACTGCTCCCGCGCGGCCCTGACCACTGCGCCCGCGCGGCCCTGACCACTGCGCCCGCGCGGCCCTGACCACTGCGCCCGCGCGGCCCTGACCACTGCGCCCGCGCGGCCCTGACCACTGCTCCCGCGCGGCCCTGACCACTGCGCCCGCGCGGCCCTGGCCTTGTTCACACTCCCATTGCCATCCTACGCATGCGCAGTACGAGATTTATCGAACAAAAGTGCAGTCCGCTTACTACGACAAATCCCATGGATCCGTTCCTACGCGGCAAGTGTAAACGGCTCCTATTAATAAAATAGGAGTCATTTACTTGACGAGTCTGTTTTCTGCTCTAGTGGGAACAGAGCCTTAACCATGGATTTAACATCATCCCAATCAGTAGCTGATACCACCTTTCCCATGAGAAATCTATTCCTTTTCACAAACAGACCATCAGAGGGCGCTGTATGGCTGATATTGTGGTGAAACCCCTCCCACAGTGTGATGTCATGACCATGGCTCTGACAGTTTCCTGTCTGTGAACCTCATTGCATTGTGGGAACTAATGGCAGCTTCCAACTGCCAAGCAAGCTGCATCTCCCTTTGTGTAAAAAAAAAAAAACTAAAAAATTTAGCCTATCGCATTCTTAGTGGTTTGTTCACAGATAATGGCGGTTGGTGCTGTCTTTCTTTTCTCTGGGTGCCAGCAGTAAAGATGATGACCTGCAGGTGCAAGCTGAAACAAATGACATGAACAAATTACATGGCGAATATCAGTCATTTCTTCATCTGTCTTCTATTTTGGAACTTCTCGCTTTGCAATGTATTGACTTATTATTCCTCCTGTAACTTCTGTTTTTGTTGTTTTCGGTAAAGTTCCTCTTAAAAGTGATCCTGAAGCCAACAAACTGCCCCTAGGGGGTACTTGCCTCTGGAGGGGGAGGCCTCTGGATCCTAAAGAGGGTCCCCTTTTCCTCCTCAGGCCTGTCCCAGCATTAGGGCCCCCTAAAGAGAGGTTGTCAAATCATATGAAAGGTGTTTGATGGGACTGAGGTCTGTGTAGGCCGGTAAGGTCCGGCCACATGGGGGATCTGTAGACTGCCCTTTATGCATGTTTAGCAGCAGGAAGACCCACCAAAAAAAGCAGACAGTTCTGTGTCTGTAGCCATGTCTGTATAAATTCCCTCATACACGCCTTCATGACCAGAATATTTTTGCTGGTAGCTTGGTTTAGTGGAGAGTTGGGTTGATTCACTAAACAAGGGTCAAAATGGTGTGTGCATACAGCAATATAACCAGTAGATACTTAAAGGGAACCTGAAGTGAGGAAAATTATTTAAAATAAACACATGAGGTAACTTCCAATAAACATTACATAGTTATCTTGCCATCAGTTCCTCTCAGAAGCTCACCATTTTCTTCTGACAATGATCCCTTCCAGTTCTGACAAGATTTTGTCAGAACTGAAATATACCAGTTGCTGTCAGTTATATCTCAGCAGCTGTCAGTTACAACTGAATGTGCAAGGTAATGTCCATCATGCAGGAGAACAGAGGCGCCAAAAGGATAAAAGGAAGCTAAATGAGCTTAAAAAAACAAATTCTTGGTAAATAGAGGAGGTAGTGGTGCAAGGTAATGTCCATGTTTCCCTGTGACTCAAGTGGGTGATATTACATTTTAACAGTGTGCTGACCAGGAAGCTGTTATGGGGTAATGGCCATTTTCAAAATGGAGGACAGAGAATTCCATTGATTACAGGGGAAAAACAGCACACAGGAGAGGAGAAAGAGATTGAGGAGTAGACTACACAGGAGGTAAGTATGACCTGTGTATAGTTATTTTGACTTTTTATTTTCAGTTCAGGTTCTTGAACCTGAACCAAGTAAAATTATTTAAAATTGTGTACCTGCGAACGAATATTCCATACTTGCCTCGCCGTCAGTTTCTCTCAGAAGCTCACCATTTTCTTCTATCAATGATTCCTTCCAGTTCTGACAAGATTTTCAGACACCTGAATTATTTCACTTGCTGTCAGTTATATATTGGTTGCTGTCAGTTATAACTGAAAGAACAATTGATGTGCAAGGTAATGTCCATGTTTCCTTATGGCTCATGTGGGCGATATTACAGTCTAACAGTGTGCTGACCAGGAAGCTGTTAAGGGGTATTGGCTATTTGTAAAATAGAGGGCAGAGAATTCCATTGATCACAGTGGGCATACAGGACACAGGAGAGGAGGAAGAGATTGATGAGTAGACTACACAGGAGGTAAGTGTGACATGTTTATGGTTATTTTGACTGTTGATTTTCAGTTCAGGTTCCCTTTAAGTAACATAGCGTGCTTTGTGCACATAACACAGCAGTCGTTATGTACCCAGCATGCAATTTGTTAGCACAGCACCCGTTACGTGGCATTACTTGCATAAATAATGGTAACGTTTTTTTGCACTTGTCTGTGCTTGGCAATTTTACTGTTATTTAGCAAATCAGCCCCATTGTTTCCTACATCTAGGGATAATCACCCCTGACTGAGAGAATTCGAGCTACAAGAGGCTGTTCCTTCGCCTGCTTGTTTTACATTCTCAGAATAGATGAAACCGCCACGAGTGAAGTTGCCGACACCCCGGAGATGTTGTTTCTGTGACCTGTGGAACTTCACTGTTGTCATGGCGCAGGAATCCTCATTTAATAAAGTCCGTCTCTTGTTTGTACTCGGAAGCCATACTGGGCAGAGGATTTAGATAGCTGTAATATCCTGCAGGGCTAATAATAGCAATAATTCTTCAGTATGGATATACAAAGAGATGAAGACAGAATCTTGTAACCAAACACCGCACACAAATGTCTCGCTGGGTTTGTGCCGCCGGCATGAAGTGACTGAGGTTGTGTTTCTCAGCTTATTAGTGGTAAAGCAGCTGGCCAGGCACCCCTTCACCAGCCTGACTCCCAGCGCTGCAGAATGCTGCCTTCTCAGACGGCCCTGTGTGTGCCTTACTCACTGAACAGCATGACGCTGAGGCAAACAGGAATCCGGCCCACACAGCCTGCTGTTAATACCTTCAGTTGGGTAGTTTCTAAAGTAGACAACTGAAGCTAGAGGGATGTGGAGGCTGCCATATTTATTTCCTTTTAAACAATACCAGTTGCCTGGCTATCCTGCTGATCCTCTGCATCTGATACATTTAAGCCATAGCCCCTGAACAAGCATGCAGCAGATCAGGTGTCCCTGACATTATTGTCAGATCTGACAAGATTAGGTGCATGCTGGTTTCTGGTTTTATTCAGACACTACTGCAGCCAAATAGACCAGCAAGGCTGCTAGGCAACTGGTATTGTTTAATAAATATGGCCGCCTCCATAATTCTCTCACTTCAGTTGTCCTTTAACTTTACTACATTTTTAAAACAGCTGAAGTGTCTTTCAACACAGTTGGTAACGTTTGGACACTCTGCTTACTAAACTGTTCTATGATTTGTATTGGGGCACAACAGTATCATTTACTGGGTTTATATATAGCGCCAATATATTACGCAGCGCTGGACAATAAATAAGGTAACAAGCAATAAAAATGGCCATACATCCGTAGACTTGGAGGCCAAGCAATCCGATAAAAATCAGTGCGGCCAAAAGTATATCTGAACAACAATTTACCCAATTTCGGGACAAAATTGTTTGCATGTATCAACATGCTGGAAGATATCGGCTCAATCGGACGCACGGCGGTAACAGTGCGCAATAATTGCAAACGCTGAAACGTTGGAAACTCCCGCTAAATGTACATGGGGACCATTGTACCATTACTTTACTAAGTTTTAAACCTGATGCTGCTGTACCAGAGAAATGCCCTTTGGAAAAGTCAGTCAGGTGACCAGTGATGTGGAGTATCGAGCAGAGTGGGAGGTTCCTCCTCTGCACAGAGCTGTCACATGATCTCACACACCTCCTTTTGTAGTCCACAGAGAGAAGGTAGGCGGGGTCTGCCTTGTGTTCCCAGAGAAGGTGTGGCTGGTGATCCCTCCCCTATCTATCCTCACTCCGCCTTTCAGGTGTGGTCACTTCTTGCGATTATACTGGTTGCAGGTTGGGCAACCAGAAGTGTGAGTACCATTTCTATAATTACTCACACGAACTTAATACTGAAATACTTCACCAGATTGGGCTCGGGATTTCCCTGCGTTATACTTTCTTGTTTCCACAAATCACATAGACATCACAAAACGGTTCAGGCCCAACGCGTTTCAAACAACAGAGTCCTTAAAGGGAAGGTCCGAGGATTGATTAATTAAAAAAAATCTACTTATCCAGGCTTCCTTCAGCCCCTGGCAGCTGTCCTATGCCCTCGCCACAGCTCCGCTCCACACTGGTGGCCCGGGGTCCCCTCTGGTGCAGATGCCGACCTCGCCGCTGGTGACCGGGCTCACGTGGTCTGGAGTGATCTGCGCAGTACTTCTGCGCCTGTGCAGAACGCTCCAGACCACGTGAGCCCGGTCACCAGCGACGCAGGCTCAATAGATGCCAACCTGGCGAGGTCGGCATCTGCATCGGGTGGGATCCCGGGACACTGGAGCTGCGGCGACGGCACAGGATGGCTGCCAGGGGCTGGAGGAAGCCCCAGGTACGTAGATTTTTTTTTTTATGAATCCTCAGATGTTTCCATTAATCATTACTAATATAGTCTGAATAATGTTCGTTCCTGAGCCGTGTTGTGATGTCTGGAAGTTGGTCTGATCTTATAATAAAGTATTTGCTCTCTACTCGGTGAATACGGACCCTCCTTTTTCCAGTATCACCCTTATATTATTATTATTTATTGTATTTATAAAAAGCGCCAGCATATTACGCAGCGCTGCACAATAGATAAATGGGGTAACATACAAGGTAGGACATACAGGAAACTCACAAAACAAGATCATGCAAATGATTTGATAACAGTAGCTCGGTGTCTTTGGTCAGAATAGAGAATGTTCTAGTCCACAAGAGGACAGGGAGATTGCATAATCCAGCTGGAAACACCAGGGGGGAGGGCCCTGCCAGAGGCTTACAATCTGAAGGGTGGGGGTGGAGACAATAGGTGCGTCTGGTGAGAGGGTGTCTAACAACGTATTATGGTGCTGATGTAGGGGGTACGCTAGCATGAAAAGGTGAGCTCATTTAAAGGTATTAACCTCCCTGGCGGTTAATTTTTTTTTCCCAAATGGGCAAAAATCCTTTTTTTTTTTTTGTTTTTTTTTGTTTTTTTTTGTTTCATGTAAAGCTACCAGAATGGTAGGTACATGAAACACCACTAGAGGGCGCATGTGTCCCTCTAGTGCGATCGTCGCCGGCACTAATAGCAAACAGGGGAGCGCGTATATAACGCGTTCCCCTGTTTGGCTTCTCCTGTCGCCATGGCGACGATCGGAATGACGTCATGGACGTCAGCCGACGTCAGGCACACCCGATCCAGCCCATAGCGCTGCCCGGAACTCATTGGTCCGGGCAGCGCAGGGCTCTGGCGGGGGGGGCCCTCTTTCGCCGCTGCGTGCGGGTGATCGCCGCAGAGCGGCCGCGATCGAGCTGTGCGCGTGGCTAGCAAAGTGCTGGCTGCGCGCACAGCACTTTGAATGGGGCGAATCGCCCCAATAGATCCGGAGAAATCCTCCTGCGCGGCATAGCCCGAGCTCAGCTCGGGCTTACCGCCAGGGAGGTTAAAGGAGGTGGTGCGTCTGATGGCTGGTGAAAGCGAGTTCCAGAGAGAGGGGACAGCCCTAGTGAAGTCCTGCAGTCATGCACTGGAGTGAGATATGCGTGGTGCGACCAGGCGCAGGTCGTTGGAGGGAGCAGGCCGGTATGTCTGAGATGTAGGTTGGGCAGGTCCAGTGCACTAATTTGTTGGCCAAGCACAGGATCTTGAAGTTGATCCTGAAGCGGACGGGGGGCCTGTGGAGAGCTTTACAGAGGGGAGTCGTAGAGGCGCTGCGATGGGAGGAGTTTATCAGTCTGGCTGCTGATTATCAGAAGCTTCCGGGGAATGTAGTATTTGTATTCAGCTTCCATGAATTATCTCAGTCTTGTGCTGAAGTACGATGAACATGCCTCGGTATTCATCCCCCATAAGAAGCCCAATAATGAGCTGATGTTGGGGACATTGTTATTCAATTGTCTTTGTTTACTAAACAAGCTGGGACATTGTTTGCCTCCTTCAAAAATCTGAGACGAGAAGCCTTATTCCAGCAGCGAAACCTGGCGGCTCCCGCGCTGGCGCCGGCCCACAATCTGCGCCGTTGGCTGGGAAGCAAGCGAGCGAGAATAAAGGGGGTGATGTTCTACAAAGCATGTTAGGAATACTTGGCAGAGGGAGTGCCTATAATCCTACGCCTCACTTACAGCTCATCACGGCTTACGTTGTCCATCGATTGCCTTTTGTCTTTCCATCCTGCGCAAGTTCAGCGCTAGAATCAAATCATCTTGGATTTGTTCCAGAATATGGAAATCATTTGTGAAAGTAGAGGCTCAATCTCCTCTCAGAGAGCAGCGAGACATGCAGGCAAAAAATACGGGCGCGAGGCATGCGGTGGGGTGTGATGCGGCGGTTCTGCACACAGTTGATCTGCTGGCCGTGCTACACACTGGGAGGCTATTTTTATAAGCAAATTGTTGTGTGTGCGCCTTTGTACTTTTTCACTTTGTTTTTGTAAATATCTTGGTATATATTTCTTTCTGCACTGTTCCACTTTTTGAAATATTAAATCTTTATTCAATAAGCTAGTCTTCTGAGTACTAAGCAGAGCTTTGCATCTCCTAGAGAGAGAGACTGCAGTTGTGTTACAAGTTCAGTGCCTGATTGTATGCTCGGGTTGTACATTGCTTCCGTGTGAGATTGCATTGTGTGTGTGGCGTTTTCGTACTTGGCCTAAAGCTCGCAGCTGTCCCAAGGTACGAGAACGCCAGTCTGAGTGCAAGCAGCTCGACAGCAGCGTAGGAATTGTGGAAGTGTCTAGCAGTACCGTCGTGGTGGCTGAGTGGTGTTGAGGGGTGACCGCCTTGTGTTTAGCTTGAATAAGGCTGATTCCCCCTCTCGATCTGATTGAAACCCCCCATCAGGAAAGGTCTCTGCAGGCTTGCTGTGGGGCCGGTTCTAGACACACACACAGGAACGCTTCGCTTGGCAGAATGTTCCTGATGCAGATTTTGGAAAGGCAAAGCCAGACAGAGACCCCGATAACACCAGAGAGAAAGCAATCACGTAGATTCTTTATAAGTTAAAGCAAACCTGAAGTGAAAATAAACTTATGAGATAATTAACCAGCTGAGCGGTCTGGACGAGCTCAGCTCGTCCAACACCGCCAGCGGCTGCCGCTCAGGCCCTGCTGGGCCGATTTTAATGAAATAAAAAGCAGCACACGCAGCCGGCACTTTGCCAGCCGCGTGTGCTGCCTGATCGCCGCCGCTCTGCGGCGATTCGCCGCGAGCAGCGGCGAAAGAGGGTCCCCCCAGCCGCCTGAGCCCAGCGTAGCCGGAACAAAAAGTTCCGGCCAGCGCTAAGGGCTGGATCGGAGGCGGCTGACGTCAGGACGTCGGCTGACGTCGATGACGTCACTCCGCTCGTCGCTATGGCGACGATATAAGCAAAACAAGGAAGGCCGCTCATTGCGGCCTTCCTTGTTTATTCTGGGCGCCGGAGGCGATCGGAAGATCGCCTCCGGAGCGCCCTCTAGTGGGCTTTCATGCAGCCAACTTTCAGTTGGCTGCATGAAATAGTTTTTTTTTTATTTAAAAAAAACCCTCCCGCAGCCACCCTGGCGATTTAATCAGAACGCCAGGGTGGTTAATCGTATGTGTAGTACAGCTAAGAAATAGAACATAAGTAACAAAGAGTCTCTAATAGTTTTCCAGTACTGGAAGAGTTAAAAAACAACAACAACAAAAACAAACTTCAGTTGTTATCTATGCAGAATAGCTTTTCTGAGCTATTTGACACACCGGATTGAATACAGTCCTGTTTTCTGAAGCACTTAAACATCCAAGAAACAGTGAGAGACAGCTTGAGATAAGGTTTTACTGCAGGAAGGTTCAAAGGGTCATTATTTCTGCTTTGTTGTATAGCTTAAAGTATAGAGTATGGTTTGTAAACTGCAAATATGGCAGAATGATTCATTTTCTTTGCTACTAATGTTCCATTTATTATCCATACTAAACATACACTTCATTATATCATAAATGTTTTCGCTTCATGTTTGCTTTAATCAGTTTGCTGTGTCACTCACATAGACTGTGTATCCTGACATTAGCCATATCGGAAGATCTCTGTGATTGGATGGGGGGCAGGACAGATCCTGCAACAGAGCTGACCCATATTGTTTTGTTTCAGTTGGAGTTTTCAAATTTCTAGGTCATGCAGGCCAAGAAAAATAAAGTGACGTTGTTATTCCGCCTTGTGTAACAGTCATCTGCTTTGTGAGCTGGAAGTTGTGTAACCGCTGACTTTCCCACACGGTAACACTTATGTAACGCCGCAGTACACCTTGCTCATTGCTTCAGCATTATTTCCTAAAGAAGGGCTTTGCTGGTACTCAGTGAATGCAGCTGTGCTGCCCCCGCCGCCACCAACAGCTGCAGCCGTGAAGCCGCCGCCGCCAACAGCTGCAGCCATGAAGCCGCCGCCAACAGCTGCAGCCATGAAGCCCCCGCCGCCACCAACAGCTGCAGCCATGAAGCCCCGCCGCCACCAACAGCTGCAGCCATGAAGCCCCCGCCGCCACCAACAGCTGCAGCCATGAAGCCCCCGCCGCCACCAACAGCTGCAGCCATGAAGCCCCCGCCGCCACCAACAGCTGCAGCCATGAAGCCCCCGCCGCCACCAACAGCTGCAGCCGGGAAGCCGCCACCAACAGCTGCAGCCATGAAGCCCCCGCCGCCACCAACAGCTGCAGCCATGAAGCCCCCGCCGCCACCAACAGCTGCAGCCGGGAAGCCGCCACCAACAGCTGCAGCCATGAAGCCCCCGCCGCCACCAACAGCTGCAGCCATGAAGCCCCCGCCGCCACCAACAGCTGCAGCCATGAAGCCCCCGCCGCCACCAACAGCTGCAGCCGGGAAGCCGCCACCAACAGCTGCAGCCATGAAGCCCCCGCCGCCACCAACAGCTGCAGCCATGAAGCCCCCGCCGCCACCAACAGCTGCAGCCGCAAAGCCCCCGCCGCCACCAACAGCTGCAGCCGGGAAGCCGCCACCAACAGCTGCAGCCATGAAGCCCCCGCCGCCACCAACAGCTGCAGCCATGAAGCCCCCGCCGCCACCAACAGCTGCAGCCATGAAGCCCCCGCCGCCACCAACAGCTGCAGCCGCGAAGCCCCCGCCGCCACCAACAGCTGCAGCCGCGAAGCCCCCGCCGCCACCAACAGCTGCAGCCACGAAGCCCCCGCCGCCACCAACAGCTGCAGCCAGGAAGCCCCCGCCGCCACCAACAGCTGCAGCCGCGAAGTACCCGCCGCCACCAACAGCTGCAGCCGCGAAGCCCCCGCCGCCACCAACAGCTGCAGCCGCGAAGTACCCGCCGCCACCAACAGCTGCAGCCGCGAAGCCCCCGCCGCCACCAACAGCTGCAGCCGCGAAGCACCCGCCGCCACCAACAGCTGCAGCCATGAAGCCCCGCCACCAACAGCTGCAGCCACGAAGCCCCCGCCGCCACCAACAGCTGCAGCCGCGAAGTACCCGCCGCCACCAACAGCTGCAGCCGCGAAGCCCCCGCCGCCACCAACAGCTGCAGCCGGGAAGCACCCGCCGCCACTAACAGCTGCAGCCGGGAAGCACCCGCCGCCACCAACAGCTGCGAAGCACCCGCCGCCACCAACAGCTTCAGCCAGGAAGCCCCCGCCGCCACCAACAGCTGCAGCCGGGAAGCACCCGCCGCCACCAACAGCTGCGAAGCACCCGCCGCAACCAACAGCTTCAGCCAGGAAGCACCCGCCGCCACCAACAGCTTCAGCCGGGAAGCACCCGCCGCCACCCACAGCTGCAGCCGGGAAGCCCCCGCCGCCACCCACAGCTGCAGCCGTGAAGCCCCCGCCGCCACCAACAGCTGCAGCCGGGAAGCACCCGCCGCCACCAACAGCTGCAGCCGGGAAGCCCCCGCCGCCACCAACAGCTGCAGCCGTCAGGGACGGATCAAGACCAAGTTGCGCCTGGGGCAAGGTCAGGTTTTGGCGCCTAAACTGCCATTCATTTTGCCGCCTTTTTAAGAATTCAACAAACTGCGCTTGGGGCAAGATACCCGCTTGCCCCCCCCCCTAGATCCGTCCCTGGCAGCCGGGAAGCCCCCGCCGCCACCAACAGCTGCAGCCGGGAAGCACCCGCCGCCACCAACAGCTGCAGCCGGGAAGCACCCGCCGCCACCCACAGCTGCAGCCTGGAAGCACCCGCCGCCACCAACAGCTGCGAAGCACCCGCCGCCACCCACAGCTGCAGCCGGGAAGCACCCGCCGCCACCAACAGCTGCGAAGCACCTGCCGCCACCAACAGCTGCAGCCGGGAAGCTGGGGTACGTCATGTGGGTCACGCGCTGGGGTCAGGCAGTGTCCGGGAAGCTGCTGGAGGAGGAGAGGATGATGTGTGAGGCTGCAGCACCGGAGCGAGGGGGAGAGGAGCGCCGTGGCAGGATCAGGTGAAAGTCATTGCAGTAGTGTGTAGTGTGTAGTGTAATGCAGTGCAACTTAGCTGGTAGGGCAGCTGGGATTAGTGTAGTGTAGTAAAGTGTATTATTTATATAGTGCCGTAATAGTAACATTTTAAAATTAGTAATATATCAATTTACAGGATGGGAATAAGGTTTAGAGTCAAACACATTTTTCAGTAGAGAAATATATATATTTACATAGAAAGAGGGACAAAGTCCTGAAAGAGGGACAAATGAGGAGGAAAGAGGGACAGTTGGAAGCTATGATGTAGTATATGGATCATAATCTAGGGCCAATTTTAGGGGGAAGCCAATTAACTTATCTGTATGTTTTTGGGGTGTGGGAGGAAACCGAAGTGCCCAAAGGAAACCCACACAGACACGGAGAGAACATACAAACCCATGCAGATAGTTCCCTGGCTGGAATTTGAACTGGGGACCCAGTGCTGCAAGGCGAGAGCGCTAACCACTACGCCGCCGTGCTGCCCAGTGTAGTTTAGCTTAGGTGGTAGGGCGGCAGGGGTGTAGTTTAGTGTAATATGTTAGAGTAGCTTAGTGACAGCTTGGGAGGAAAAGGTCCAGAAGACGCCCCTACACCATGGATGCACACGGTTTTATTTTTTATGTTTTTCCCCTCATTTATTCCCTCTAAACCTAGGTGCATCTTATAGTCTGAAAAATGCGGTAACTTTTTGCTTTTAAATGAAACCTTACAGATTTGTATTACCAGAATTGCATGTTTTTGTGCACAATTCATTTATAATAATTCAGTATTTAGTATAAAAGCCCTGTACCTGAATGTGGGCTTAGATTTGATCATGTTGTTTTTCGAGTACCTTTTGAAATTTTAGGCCCGAGATGGTAAACAGGCCTTCACCCTAAACCCATTGACATTTCGGTAATTCCAAGGTGTATCTTGGGCTTGACATTTGGGCTGACCCCATGCACTGACAGATTATTGCCGAAATCGTTCTCTCCTGACTGGCGATTAGCTGCCTAGCGGCACCTGTAAACGTTTCTCTAAACCACGAATCTCCGTGACCTTTCCTGTATCAGCCCCGTGAGTGCGTCCGCTAATGTATCCTCGCCGTCACCATCACAGCAAAACGTCTTCCTGCAACTGAAATCTGTTTTTCAAGGCTTTCGCTGGAACTATAATAAGATGACATTAATTGAATTTGGTTCTTTTGTTTCCAGATGTAGCAGAGGAGGGTGGGAGGGTGAGAGGATGGCTGAGAATAGAAAGAGGCCAACATCATGCAGATAAAAATACACTGTACACAAGAGATTGCAGCGTTCTGGAGACCGCGGCCCCAACAATACATCAACATGAGAACTGGACAGCATGGGGGAGAATGGGAGGGGGGGAGGCATGTACACCTCCTGGAGGTCCTTTCATCCATCTGGTGTCTCTCAGCCTTTGTGTCATTGCTCCAGTGTACCTGGGGAATCGCTCTGTGTGTCTGAAGCCATCAATGGAGGCTTAAAGTGGACCTGTCAACATGCATAAAGCGAAACCGCCACCATTGCCCAGGAAAAGGAAATCTTTTTGGTTCAGCACTATACATTCCAAACTACCTAATACAGGAAGGTGACCTAGAATAACATATCTAAGAATATAATGGATCTATCTTAGATATGTGTAAAAATACAAGAGGATTTATTCTTGGGATACCTCCCTTAGATAAGGTCTAGTTTTTGCTCTGTGACATGTTGGCTTCATAAAGGAACACTATCTGGAAGATTTTCAAGATTTAAAACACATTTAAACACATACAGGTAGTTTGTTCTTCATCTAAATCTATCCATAAGTCAAAACACTGTGCCATCTCTGTCCCCTGTACCTCCTCTGTGCCTCCAGTGCCCCCCCTCTGTGTCACCTCTGTTCCCCAGTACCTCCAGTGTCCCCCTATGTGTCACCTCTGTTCCCCGGTGCCCCCAGTGTCCCCCTATGTGTCACCTCTGTTCTCCAGTGCCCCCTATGTGTCACCTCTGTTCCCCGGTGCCTCCAGTGTCCCCCTATGTGTCACCTCTGTTCCCCTGTGTCTCTAGTGGCCACCTTTGTTCCCCTGTGCCCCCAGTGTCCCCCTCTGTGTCACCTATTTTCCCCTGTGCCTCCAGTGTCCCCCTCTGTGTCACCTCTGTTCCCCTGTACCTCCAGTGTCCCCCTCTGTGTCACCTCTGTTCCCCTGTGTCTCTAGTGGCCACCTCTGTTCCCGTGTCCTCCGTTTACCGCAGCAAAATGTACATATAAATACCAGCTTTTTATTTCTTTAACAACCTGTCATCCACGATCGCAGCTTGCAGGCTGAACACGGAGCTCTACTGTGTCTCGGCAGGAAACGATCGCGCATGCGCATTCCCTGCTAATCTCTGCCCCCAGGACTTGATGCCAATCTGCGTTAGCCGGTTTTGGGGGGGGGGGGGGGGAGACACTCTGCAGCCCCCATCGGCGCTAGGTGACACAGGAAAAAATAAATTTATGATGTATTTTATTCTGAATCAAATGTACACTTTATTCATATGAATTTTACCTTTTTTTTTTATTTATTTATTTTGCAATAAAGGAGTTGTACACTCCTTACCGTTAATTTTTAGAGATTGAGCACAGAACCCTAGAGGATTCAGGGCTGCCTGAGAGATAACAGGTTAATTTCTTTCCCTGTCTACGCAGTGTATTCAGTGGTTGTCTTGGCAACAACCTTGGTTTGTGAGTATTCAGTCATAGTTCAACTACAGCACTTCACCATTGCTTTTCCTGCCTGTGTCCTGCTCTTTTTGTAGTTGGGGGTATTCAGCGACTACTAAGACAGATCATGTGACTTCCCTCAGAGCTCAGTGGCTGCTCAGACAGATCATGTGACTTCCCTCAGCTCAGCGCTGCTCAGACAGATCATGTGACTTCCCTCAGAGCTCAGCAGCTGCTCAGACAGATCATGTGACTTCCCTCAGCTCAGCGCTGCTCAGACAGATCATGTGACTTCCCTCAGCTCAGCGCTGCTCAGACAGATCATGTGACTTCCCTCAGAGCTTAGCGGCTGCTCAGACAGATCATGTGACTTCCCTCAGCTCAGTGCTGCTCAGACAGATCATGTGACTTCCCTCAGAGCTCAGCGGCTGCTCAGACAGATCATGTGACTTCCCTCAGAGCTCGGCGCTGCTCAGACAGATCATGTGACTTCCCTCAGAGCTTAGCAGCTGCTCAGACAGATCATGTGACTTCCCTCAGAGCTTAGCGGCTGCTCAGACAGATCATGTGACTTCCCTCAGAGCTCAGCAGCTGCTCAGACAGATCATGTGACTTCCCTCGGAGCTCAGCGCTGCTCAGACAGATCATGTGACTTCCCTCAGAGCTCAGCGCTGCTCAGACAGATCATGTGACTTCCCTCGGAGCTCAGCGCTGCTCAGACAGATCATGTGACTTCCCTCAGAGCTCAGCGCTGCTCAGACAGATCATGTGACTTCCCTCGGAGCTCAGCAGCTGCTCAGACAGATCATGTGACTTCCCTCAGAGCTCAGCGGCTGCTCACACGTCATGTGACTTCCCTCGGAGCTCAGCAGCTGCTCAGACAGATCATGTGACTTCCCTCAGAGCTTAGCGGCTGCTCACACGTCATGTGACTTCCCTCAGAGCTCAGCGGCTGCTCAGACAGATCATGTGACTTCCCTCAGAGCTCAGCGGCTGCTCACACGTCATGTGACTTCCCTCGGAGCTCAGCAGCTGCTCAGACAGATCATGTGACTTCCCTCGGAGCTCAGCAGCTGCTCAGACAGATCATGTGACTTCCCTCAGAGCTTAGCGGCTGCTCACACGTCATGTGACTTCCCTCAGAGCTCAGCGGCTGCTCACACGTCATGTGACTTCCCTCAGAGCTCAGCGGCTGCTCACACGTCATGTGACTTCCCTCAGAGCTCAGCGGCTGCTCACACGTCATGTGACTTCCCTCAGCTCAGCGCTGCTCAGACAGATCATGTGACTTCCCTCGGAGCTCAGCGGCTGCTCAGACAGATCATGTGACTTCCCTCAGAGCTCAGCGGCTGCTCACACGTCATGTGACTTCCCTCGGAGCTCAGCGCTGCTCAGACAGATCATGTGACTTCCCTCAGAGCTCAGCGCTGCTCAGACAGATCATGTGACTTCCCTCGGAGCTCAGCGCTGCTCAGACAGATCATGTGACTTCCCTCAGAGCTCAGCGCTGCTCAGACAGATCATGTGACTTCCCTCGGAGCTCAGCAGCTGCTCAGACAGATCATGTGACTTCCCTCAGAGCTCAGCGGCTGCTCACACGTCATGTGACTTCCCTCGGAGCTCAGCAGCTGCTCAGACAGATCATGTGACTTCCCTCAGAGCTTAGCGGCTGCTCACACGTCATGTGACTTCCCTCAGAGCTCAGCGGCTGCTCAGACAGATCATGTGACTTCCCTCAGAGCTCAGCGGCTGCTCACACGTCATGTGACTTCCCTCGGAGCTCAGCAGCTGCTCAGACAGATCATGTGACTTCCCTCGGAGCTCAGCAGCTGCTCAGACAGATCATGTGACTTCCCTCAGAGCTTAGCGGCTGCTCAGACAGATCATGTGACTTCCCTCGGAGCTCAGCGCTGCTCAGACAGATCATGTGACTTCCCTCAGAGCTCAGCGGCTGCTCACACGTCATGTGACTTCCCTCGGAGCTCAGCGCTGCTCAGACAGATCATGTGACTTCCCTCAGAGCTCAGCGGCTGCTCACACGTCATGTGACTTCCCTCGGAGCTCAGCAGCTGCTCACACGTCATGTGACTTCCCTCGGAGCTCAGCAGCTGCTCAGACAGATCGTTGCATCCCTAAAAACCATTTGCGTTCCTCTTTGACGGCTTCATGGTGGCTTTTCACATTTTTTTTTTAAATTTAGGAAAAACCAAAACTGTCGGTATCACTTGACGGTATATGAGGAGTTGGGGCTTGCTCACACTATGAGCGTTTGCCTATTTTTTTAAGCGCTGTCGAATTTAGAAATCGCCCTGAAAGCGCTTGTGCAATGATTCCCTATGAGAGTGATCACATCTGTGCGGTTCCATTCCGATCCGCTTTGACAAGCGCTGCCTGGACCATTTCTTTTTTAGCACTTTGGCTCAATGGAAGCTATAGGGAGATCACAAAGCACTTGAAAAAGCGCTTTATATATCGATTTCCCCAGCGCGTCTATGAATAAATACATTGTATTTATTAATTTCCTGGTCAAAGCGTTCACTTCCTGACGTCAGGGAGTGAGAAAAAAAATTGCTCGGCAAAAGCGCTTAGAAAAGCGTTTATATCGCATAGGAAAAAGTGATATAAAAATGGCAATAAATTACTCAGTGCTTGAAACAGTGCTGGCCATTTATAATGTGTGAACACAGCCCAAGAAACTGTGAGTGAGCAGAGCAGCTGAGAGACATTCATAGCGTCACTTGCTGGGAAATATGCATAGGTGTGTGTGTGTATATATATATATACACACACATGAATAGAGTACTGGTTAAGGGCTCTGCCTTTGACATGGGAGACCAGGGTTCGAATCCTGGCTAGGTCAAGTACCTATTCAGTAAGGAGTTCAAGGCAAGACTCCCTAACACTGCAGGGTGGCCTCTTGAGCATGTCCCAGTGGCTGCAGCTCTTGAGCGCTTTGAGTCCGACAGGAGAAAAGCGCTATACAAATGTTCGGATTATTATTATATATATATATATATATATATATATATATATATATATATATATATATACACACTGTATATCGGGTTTATAATAATATCAGTAAATAAATGAACGCCATAACAGGCCAGGATTGTGCGAAGCCCCACTGGGGAGCGGGAAGCCTCTTTGTAACCTTTACAGGGTTGAGGGCTCTTTAAATAGTATGACAGCTTCCTGTTCATCCACGCTGAATAGAACATGGCAGATTTCCCTTTAAAGTGTCATGTGTGAGATGTCCCTGCGCTCCGCCATTCATTATACTAGTCATAAATAAGTCATTGTATTGAATGCCCCCTTGTCTTTATAATACACCAGAGATTCATCTCTCCGGCGTCTGGGTTTACTGCTTTACGCCGGCCCGCCCACCTGAAGCAGCCCTTCTCTCCAGCTGCCGTAATTTCCTTTCATCTTTACAATATTTTTTACATTTTTCCATGATTAGCAGCTCCTGATGATAATGGGTGGGATGGGGGCGCCCAAGGTATGTTCTATTTTAGTGTTTTAAAATATAAATAAAAATTAAAAAGTGAGATGATTGCTTACCTCTCCAGAAGATATAGACACCGGTTTAACTTAAACATGTTTTTATACAAAAAGCAATCTGACAACGCATTTCACAAGTCATGGCAGCAGGACTGCCAGGCAACAGGCATTGTGTAAAAGGAAATAAATATGTCCGCTGTTCCTGAATGTTGCAGCATGTCCGGGTTGTTCAGTCCGTCTTCAACCATATAACGATCGCTGGGTGTGAAGTGCACACAAAATATACAATAATCGAGGTCAGATTATCAACTGAGGTCATACACTGGAAGTCAGAAATATGCGGTAGAAAAGGACTAAGGCAGAGCTACGTCAAGTAACAGGCTTGGATCATACACAGGTATTTAGAGAACTAAAGTACAATGGGCTGAGACAGGTGCTAAGTCAATAAACAGGCTGGAGTCATACACATAAGATCAGATGGCTGAGGTACAATTAAGGATGTGACAGAGACAGGGTCATTAGGCTAGCCGAGGTCTATACCGGGTATCTGATGACTGTAGTACAGAGGGATGAGACTGTAATCAAAGTGGAGGGCACGCCGGGTCATACACAAAATAATTACAATATACAATACTAGACTAACTAGAGTACGTATATATCGGCAGTGTCTGCATATATATGTAGCTCTGCGGAACTTTAACTAGACTCAGTAGTAAAGCAAGGCTCAGCGCTCAGTGACCTGATAGCTATAATGGACACCGGACAACTGACAAGTCAGGCCTTAAATACTGAGGTGACATGCCAGACCGCGCCCCCCGGACTCTTCAGCCAATCAGTAGCGCTCCTGCGGACTCCGGTGTCAGCTGATCACTAAGTCAGCTGACACACCTCACACCCGCCTCCTCAGCCTATAAAGGCTGTTTTGAGCCGTGCGTGTCCGACACGAAATGCTGCTGGGGTCACCGCGCTGACACATCCACAGGGGGGCCGGGGATGCCGCCAGCGGCGGATGGAGCAAGTGGCGCTGTCCGATAACGCGAGAGGGGCCGCCAGCAGAGGCATCAGACGTGTGTGACAATAACATACATATCTACAAGGACCACAGAGAATCTTTTTTTTTTTTTTTTTTTTTTTTTTTTTGTCTGTTTGTTTTAAAGCCCTGGAATAAAATGGCTGCCTTGAGGTAAAATGGCTTTTTGAAGATTTCTCTGCTTCTCAAAACTGGTCGATGAAAGATCAGCAAATGTCAGATGATTTGCCAACCACAAAGTCGTTTCAGGGGCCTTCAGCTTTCCTGGCACCGGCGGGTCGTCTGCTCTGGTCTTTTCTGAACCGTAGACTTTCTCTTCTGGATAATTAACAGTAAATTAGACAAATGCAATTTTATTAGGGTATTAGTATTATTCTGTGTTCATACAGCGCCAACATCTTCCGTGGCGCTGTACAATAGAGAATCCACACGACAGTTACAAAACAATAGGATACGGACAACTGAACACGTCAGCTACTGCATTGTACATTGCGGTGGAAAATGCGTTGGCTCTTCAGGCGGGACATACGCTTGACAGAATCACGGGCCTTTTTCCACATGCTGAAAAATGTGCACCATCACACTCCTTAAAGGACACCTGAACGGAAAGGGATATGGAGGCTGGAACAGGAAAAAAGGGCACCGCCACAGGTGCTCATTATAAAAGCGGCAATTTGCAGCAAAGAAAGGAAATTTTTGGCACCCAGTAAAATCGCGGACGCCAAGGCTTCCCAATATTCAAATGGCGGGCTCTATGCAATGCCGTGATTTTCGTATCTGGAATCCTCGACACCTGAGATTTTATCGGACACCCCCTGCTCCCAAATTTCCCTTCTTTGCCGCAAATTGCAGCTACCGATAATTTTATATCGCAATTAAATAGCAAAATATTGGTAGTTTGACTGATCTTCTACTAGTGGCAATCCCCTGCGCCCTTTATTCCAGACACCTTTTTTACATGAATGCGAGGAGGGCTGCCATGTTTATTTTGTATTAAACTATACCAGTTGCCTGGCTGAACAGCTGATTCTCTGCCTGTAACCTATTGACCACTTCCCCAACCCTCGGCACGTGTGTTTAGTAAACAGGGACGTAGATACTGCTGCGCGTGATCCCGCGCGTTCCTGCGCTCGTTACCACCTCCGTGCGTTAGCCGGGAGCTCAATGAATGGGAGCACAGTTCCTATTCATTGATCTAAGTCCCCGTGTGAATGGCTGCAGCCGTGCATGAGACGGCGCCGCCATTCACAAAGCCCGTCTACGCAGTACTTCCTCTTAGCGTAGTAATACTACGCATAGGAAATTCAGTGGCGAGGACATCTTGTGGCCAGAAAAGTAAAATTACATCTTTTTTTTTCTTTTCAATAAATACATACTTTTAAACATTTTAAATTAACCCTTGACCTCCCACACTCCCCGATAGTTCCCCAAATTTTGGGGTAAAAAAAAATTAACAATCTACAATTACAATAAAAACAAAAAATACATAAATAGTTACCTTAGGCACTGAACATTTTTTAATATGTATGTCAAGAGGGTATATTACTGTTACTTTTTAAATTATGGGCTTGTATTTAGGGATGGATGCAAAACTGAAAAAATGCACCTTTATTTCCAAATAAAATATCTGCGCCAAACGTACTAGGGAAAAAGTTTAAACGCTGCAATAACCGGGACAAATGGGCAAATAAAATACATAAGTTTTAATTACGGTAGCATGTATTATTTTAAAACTATAGTGGCCGAAAACTTATAAATATTTTTTTTTCCAATTTTTTCTTATTTTTCCTGTTAAAATGTTTAAAAGTTAGAATAAAATAACTCTTAACAAAGAGTACCCCCCCCCCCCCCCCAAAGAAAGCCTAAATGGGGGCGAAAAAAACAAGGTATAGCTTGTTTCATTGTGATAAGTAGTAATAAAGTTATAGGCGAATGAATGGAACAGGTGCTATTGCTCTGGTGTTTATGGGAAAAAACCTTGGAGGTGTAGTGCTTAAAGGGGGACTTCAGCCTAAACAAACATACTGTCATTAAGTTACATTAGTTATGTTAATTAGAATAGATAGGTAATATAATCTCTTACCCACCCTGTTTTAAAAGAACAGGCAAATGTTTGTGATTTTATTGCTAGGTTAGAGGTAGGTCTTCCCCAAGGGGGTACGTCACCGCCGTGGGGAAGTCTATTAGGTCATAATTTGTGCACTAATTATCACTGAAGCTAACACCCCCCCTTGGTCTATAGTGATGCAGGGTGTGTAATATAGTCCAGCTTCTGGAGCTCTGCCCACCGTTGCAGCTTAATCACTAATTCCCCCTCCCTCTCTTTGCCTGCAGTGTATGCTGGGTGTGTAATTTAGTCCAGTTTCTGGAGCTCTGCTCACCATTGCAGTTAAATCATTCAGGTATGAGGTTGTTTGAAAGCGCTGCCATGTCTCCCACTGTGCAAACTCAAATGTTTGTGATTCATGGGGGCTGCCATCTTTGTCATGGGGGCAGCCATCTTTTTGGTTGAAAGGAGGTGACAAGGAGCAGGAGACACAGTTCCAACTGTCCTGTGTCCTGATAACCCCTCCTAGCTGCATGCGCTAGGCTTCAAATGTCAAATTCAAAATGTCAAAAAGAAAAAATTTGCACCACAACAGCAGAACGAGAGCAACAACGTCAGAAATCCCATCATGCTTTGCACAGCATCAGGGGAAAAAAGCCCGGGCAGTTTTCTTCTGTGCAGCTAAAAATGAGGCTTGGGTAAGAGAAACAAAGTTCTGATGCTATGAAACTGTTAAAGAAACACCAAGCCTTTTCAGTGCTGCTTAGTCGATTTTTAGTCCGGAGGTTCACTTTAAGCCACAGACCCTGAACAAGCATGTCTATAAGACACTCCACTTTAAAAGTTGAAGTGATGCATACTTTTCATTGACTTTATACTTCACTGTACCTGATGCAGTGGAAGCATAACGTGCGTGCCGCTGTCCCAATCGGTTGCGTTCCTGCTGTGACAGGGAACACAACGGCCATTGTGAATGAGGCCTAACAGTAATTCTTAGAATTTTTACAACGTAAGGGCTGGATCACACGGGCGTCTGCCCCGCATTTACCGCCGGCATTCGGGACTCGGCGTTTGTACAGGGCTTTTACCGGCATTTGCGCGAACGCGGCTTTCAGATCCCGATTTGTGAGCGACCGCGGCGGCAGCCCCAGGACCGCTTAACGCCATTTGGTGGCAAGTCCTGGGGCTGGCTTGTGCAGGAGATAGCGCATCTCCACTTGGTAGGTGGAGCTCCGCTTCACCTTCAGTCTCCCAGCTGCAATCGCTGCTCGGAGACCGTTAGACAGCTGTCTATTTAGCAAGTACAGAGCTGCGATCTACAGCAGCGCTGTACTGGGGACAGCCGTGTGACACGGCTTGTCCCCTCTGTAACTGCGGGAGTGATGCGCTGTCATAGGCTGAAGCCCATGACAGCCGATCACGCTGATTGGCTGGCGGGGGGAGGGAGGGGGAATATATGAATATAGAAAAGCAGGAAAATTTATTGGAAAATAAACAAATTCTAACAAACGTCTGGGGGGCGGTCAGACCCCACCAACAGAGAGCTCTGTTGGTGGGGAGAAAAGGGGGGGGGGGAATCACTTGTGTGCGGAGTTGTGCGTCCCTGCAGCTAGGCCTTAAAGCTGCAGTGGCCTATTAAGTAAAAAAAAATGGCCTGGTCTTTAGGGGGTTTAGCACTGCGGTCCTCAAGTGGTCCATAAACAATCATGTGCCAATGTTAAAGGACACCTGAACTGAGAAGTATATGGAGGTTGACATTAATTTCCTTTTAAACAATACAGATTGCCTGGCTGTCCTGCTTAGCCTCTGCCTTACTTTAAGGCATAGCCCCTGAACAAGCATGCAGTAGATCAGGTGCTCTGACTGAAGTGTGACTGGATTAGCTGCATGCTTGTTTCAGGTCTGTGATTTAGACACTACTGCAGCCAAATAGATCAGCAGGATGCCAGGCAACTGGTATTGTTTAACAGGAAACAAATATGGCATCCTCCATGTCCCTCTCACTTCAGGTGAGCACATCGTAGTTTTCAGGGCAGTGCTTTTCTTTGTACTTCTTTTCCAGACAGGCCACTATGAAGGAGCTGGATTGCTCAGGCGATCTGCTCACACACAGAGCTGGCGCTGATGTCGCCACATGTCAGGCAATGTCGGCGTCTCCAGACTGATGCTGGGAGGAGGAGGCGGCTGCCGCCACTGCAACCGTCCCCTGTGAGATGACTGCATGCCGTAGCAGCTCTAATAATCCGATCATTGTGATCTATGGGGAGTCTGATGACCATTTCTCATGGCTGTTACTGCAAGGAGCGCTGTTTACTGTCCTGTCTGCATTTCACAGTCATCGTTCACAGCTGTCAGGACTGCCGAGTGCTTCCTACAGCCGCTCTGCCAGGAGACCAGAGAACAGGGCTGCTATGCAGGGAGACAGGCAGCCCAGTGCATAGATAATCACTGTACACTATACATACCTCCAGGCTTATGTCACAGCTGTCAGGGCTGCTGAGTGCCTCCTACAGCCGCTTTGCCAGGAGACCAGAGAACAGGGCTGCTATGCAGGGAGACAGGCAGCCCAGTGCATAGATAATCACTGTACACTATACATACCTCCAGGCTTATGTTACAGCTGTCAGGACTGAGTGCTTGCTACAGCCGCTCTGCTAGGAGAACAGAGAACAGGGCTGCTATGCAGGAAGACAGGCAACCCAGTGCAGAGATAATCACTGTACACTATACATACATCCAGGCTGATGTTACAGTTGTCAGGACTGCTGAGTGCTTCCTACAGCCGCTCTGCCAGGAGAACAGAGAACAGGGCTGCTATGCAGGGAGACAGGCTGCCCAGTGCAGAGATAATCACTGTACACTATACATACCTCCAGGCTGATGTTACAGCTGTCAGAACTGCTGAGAGCTTCCTACAGCCGCTCTGCCAGGAGACCAGGGCTGCTATGCAGGGAGACAGGCAGGATAATCACTGTACACTATATTGACTTTGATGAACAGAGGCGCCAGCAGAATAAAAACAAGAATTAAAAGGTTTAAAATATGCTGGGGAGGCAGTGGTGGACTTACCTCCGAAAGCAGACTAGACTACTTGTCTGACATAAATAAACACTTTATTAGTACCCCAATAGATGCAACGCGTTTCGCAGGACCAAGCCCGCTTCATCAGGCAATAAAACGGGACAAAACAGTAACTCTCAGGTAGCACATATAGCGCCTCTGTGAACTGAGCTGAAGCGATCTTGGGTGCTGCAGCAGGACAATGACCCAAAAAACACCAGCAAATCCACCTCTGAATGGCTGAAGAAAAACAAAATGAAGACTTTGGAGTGGCCTAGTCAAAGTCCTGACCTGAATCCTATTGAGATGTTGTGGCATGACCTTAAAAAGGCGGTTCATGCTAGAAAACCCTCAAATAAAGCTGAATTACAACAATTCTGCAGAGATGAGTGGGCCAAAATTCCTCCAGATCGCTGTAAAAGACTCGTTGCAAGTTATCGCAAACGCTTGATTGCAGTTATTGCTGCTAAGGGTGGCCCAACCAGTTATTAGGTTCAGGGGGCAATTTCTTTTCACACAGGGCCATATAGGTTTTGAGTTTTTTTTCTCACTAAATAATAAAAACCATCATTTAAAACTGCATTTTGTGTTCAATTATGTTATCTTTGACTAATAGTTAACGGTTTTTGATGAGCAGAAACATTTAAGTGTGACAAACATGCAAAAGAATAAGAAATCAGGAAGGGGGCAAATCGTTTTTCACACCACTGTGTATATATATATATATATATATATATATATTGTTTGCCTAACCCTTCGGTTGCCACAGTGAGGTGTTTTCACATCCATACACCATGGACGTCTTAAAGGCATTTTAGTACAAAACTACTTCCGCCTGCAGTACGCCTCTATAGGCGTATTTTTGTTGCCCAATTTTTTTGTAGCACGGGCATCTAAAAGGGATTTAGGAATTTTCGCTCTGTACCAACTTTCTGCTCTGTTTCAAATATGCAAATAATTTTGAGATGATGCAGAATTATGCAAATGTCACAACAAATCTATGCAGCCTGAAAACAGACAATATCGGCAAATATTCACAATATTTCTAATTTTTAATTAGGTTGTAGAATATGGGTAAATTTACCGATCTGCTGCTACCACTGTAAAATAGTCCCTTTTACAATTTTTTGTGTTTCGATTATGCCTGTGCTCCAAATTAATTTACAGATATATGCCCACTTGGATCTCTCCTACTAAGCAATATAAGCAGCAGCAAGAGAGTCGTAGATCAACCTCGCAGTCATGCCATTCCTGAAAATGACTGACTAATCAGCTTCTGCTTTCTGATGGGAAGATGCTGCCCTGTTCCCCATCGATGTTTCCAGTGACTCCGCAGCCGATCTTGCAGCTCCCCTCACAGCTAAAGCAGTCAGCGAGTCTTCCTCACAGCAGAGAGTTCTGACAGGTTTGCTTTAGATTATAAAGATATAGGAACTCCGTTATAGAGAACATAGAATAAAACCGACAGCTGATTGTTTCCGAGCCGCCCGGTAACGGTGGTCTTCCATTGCTCCTGTGTCTCTGGCAGGCAGCTGCCCCTCCTCTTGCTTTACATCTGCTCAGAATGTTATCCAGCCAATTAAGGGCGAGGAGAAGATGGCTCGCCACGTGGTAATGGTCCATAATTCATAATTTAGCGGTGCGTGGCCTGGGAGATGGACATATCTAGGCTGCAGCAGCACTGATGGACCGGACACCAGGGAACTGCCTTGCACATAAATCATGCACTTATTCTGCTCTGTGTAATTTACATTAATTCCTCCATGCTGATTCCTCGCACACCACCGCCGTTCACTAAACTCCGCCTCTCGCCGCCTTCTGGATCAACGGATTCTTTTTTTTTTTTTTTGTATGTTCTTGGCCTGGATTATTAATCTGATACTTTGATCAAAATCAGTAAAATAGAGCAGAGCCGGGACAAGGTCCTCCGGCACCCAAGACTGAGACACCAAAGTGCGCCCCTCCATCCCTCCCACCCCAGCCGTCACACACTGATTGCTATTACACTAAGAGGCCCCTCCTCCATCCCTCCCACCCCCGCCGTCACACACTGATTGCTATTACACTAAGAGGCTCCTCCCCATCCCTCCTACCCCAGCCGTCACACACTGATTGTTATTACACTGAGGCTCCTCCCCATCCCTCCCACTACAGCCGTCACACACTGATTGCTATTACACTAAGAGGCCCCTCCCATCCCTCCCACCCCAGCCGTCACACACTGATTGCTATTACACTAAGAGGCCCCTCCATCCCTCCCACCCCAGCCGTCACACACTGATTGCTATTACACTAAGAGGCCCCTCCTCCATCCCTCCCACCCCAGCCGTCGCACACTGATTGCTATTACACTAAGAGGCCCCTCCCCATCCCTCCCACCCCAGCGGTCACACACTGATTGCTATTACACTAAGAGGCCCCTCCCCCATCCCTCCCACCCCAGCCATCACACACTGATTGCTATTACACTAAGAGGCTCCTCCCCATCCCCCCCCCCAGCCGTCACACACTGATTGCTATTACACTAAGAGGCCCCTCCCCATCCCTCCCACCCCAGCGGTCACACACTGATTGCTATTACACTAAGAGGCCCCTCCCCATCCCTCCCACCCCAGCCGTCACACACTGATTGCTATTACACTAAGAGGCCCCTCCCCCATCCCTCCCACCCCAGCCATCACACACTGATTGCTATTACACTAAGAGGCCCCTCCCCCATCCCTCCCACCCCAGCCGTCACACACTGATTGCTATTACACTAAGAGGCCCCTCCTCCATCCCACCCCAGCCGTCACACACTGATTGCTATTACACTAAGAGGCTCCTCCCCATCCCTCCTACCCCAGCCGTCACACACTGATTGTTATTACACTGAGGCTCCTCCCCATCCCTCCCACTACAGCCGTCACACACTGATTGCTATTACACTAAGAGGCCCCTCCCATCCCTCCCACCCCAGCCGTCACACACTGATTGCTATTACACTAAGAGGCCCCTCCATCCCTCCCACCCCAGCCGTCACACACTGATTGCTATTACACTAAGAGGCCCCTCCTCCATCCCTCCCACCCCAGCCGTCGCACACTGATTGCTATTACACTAAGAGGCCCCTCCCCATCCCTCCCACCCCAGCGGTCACACACTGATTGCTATTACACTAAGAGGCCCCTCCCCCATCCCTCCCACCCCAGCCATCACACACTGATTGCTATTACACTAAGAGGCTCCTCCCCATCCCCCCCCCCCAGCCGTCACACACTGATTGCTATTACACTAAGAGGCCCCTCCCCATCCCTCCCACCCCAGCGGTCACACACTGATTGCTATTACACTAAGAGGCCCCTCCCCATCCCTCCCACCCCAGCCGTCACACACTGATTGCTATTACACTAAGAGGCCCCTCCCCCATCCCTCCCACCCCAGCCATCACACACTGATTGCTATTACACTAAGAGGCCCCTCCCCCATCCCTCCCACCCCAGCCGTCACACACTGATTGCTATTACACTAAGAGGCCCCTCCTCCATCCCACCCCAGCCGTCACACACTGATTGCTATTACACTAAGAGGCCCCTCCCCCATCCCTCCCTCCCCAGCCGTCACACACTGATTGCTATTACACTAAGAGGCCCCTCCATCCATCCCACCCCAGCCGTCACACACTGATTGCTATTACACTAAGAGGCCCCTCCCCCATCCCTCCCACCCCAGCCGTCACACACTGATTGCTATTACACTAAGAGGCCCCTCCTCCATCCCTCCCACCCCAGCCATCACACACTGATTGCTATTACACTAAGAGGCCCCTCCCCCATCCCTCCCACCCCAGCCATCACACACTGATTGCTATTACACTAAGAGGCCCCTCCATCCCTCCCACCCCAGCCGTCACACACTGATTGCTATTACACTAAGAGGCCCCTCCCCCATCCCTCCCACCCCAGCCGTCACAAACTGATTGCTATTAGACTAAGAAGCTCCCCAGGGCCCCCTACACCTGAATCTCTACTTATCTGGCTTGCAGTCACTGCCATGTATCCCCTTTTTCTTATGTCTCTCTGCTTCAAACACAATAGGGGAATGATAGCTGAGTGACAGGGGCGGAACAATAGACCCTGCTAGGGATGCAGCCGCAGGCAGGCCCAGAAGCCGCAGGATTAAGTAGGGGAGACGTTTTTTTTCCCTGTCCTGAGAGACTGAATAAGGGCATGGAGAGAGTTTTTGCTCTCTGCTCAATTGTTCTAATGATTGCATCTGCTCAGCCACTGATAAGGAATCATGCAAAGTTTTGTTGACACAGATTTGTAGACAGTCCCTATTCATTGTTCAGCAGGGTCTTGTGTACAGCACTGCTCTACCCCCAGCCTCTCCATCCCCTCCGCAAGCGCTGTGTACTGTAGTAATGCTTAAAGGGAACCTAAACTGAGAGGGATATGGATGTTCCTTTTAAACAATACCAGTTGCCTGGCAGTCCTGCTGATCTTTGTTGCAGTAGTGTCTAAATCACACACCAGAAACAAGCATGCAGCTAATCCAGTCTGACTCCAGTCAGAGCACCTGATCTGCATGCTTGTTGAGGGGCTGTGGCTAAAAGTATTAGAGACACAGGATCAGCAGGAGAGTCAGACAACTGGTATTATTTTAAGAGGAAAAATCCATATCCATCTCAGTTTAGGTTCCCTTTAAGGAGTCTGGGCACAGAGAGAAAAAGCTTTCTGCTCTCTGCACAATTGTTCTAATGACTGCACCTTCTCATCCACTGGTAAGGAAGCATACAAAGTTTTGTATGTGCTTCACTGTTGTCCGTTTTTATCTGCATGAGGAAAACACATGCAAGTGTACACTAGCCAATTGAATAACTTTTGGTTCTCAATTTACTTGTGCAGAAAGCAGGGGGATGGGGACCCATCTAACGTTTTGCAGATGGGACCCAGTGATTTCTACTTCCGCCCCTGCTGAGTGAGTTGTGCGCCCCCTCCTACACTGTGCCCTGAGGCTGGAGCCTCTCTGCCTCGGCCCGGCCCTGAGTCAGAGCTGTACATTACCTTGTTATGTTTCCGCCAGAACGTCTTTCCTAGCATATTTTGTCCGTCTGTTTTTTATATATTTTTTATGTATATGTTTTTATTTTTATGTGTAGAGAAATTGCTGTCTAGCTGGTAATGTCAACACCATGCACAGAGCAGGGAGAATTTGCAGCACTTTCAGCCATGTGTCGCCTGTCAGTGGATATAAACTGTATCTTCAAAAAAAAAAAAAAGATATAGGTATAAAAAAACAAATAGGTATCTTACCACCAAAAAAACTAAAACGATGCAGTCACTTACTTACCAATGACTTGAGTTACAACATTTTAGAGATACAAACAAGCTGTCACAATGTACACAATGTACAATACTGGTCAGTTTTTTTTTACTACACATTTTTGTTGCTACGTGTTACAGCATTGTATAAACTGGTATAAGTAGTTTATAACACTATAAAAGCACATTGAAAACTACCAATAAACACAGTTTATACCTTATGTCCAAATCCAGAGTGTTTGAAAGTAACTCATTCATCCACGTTTCACCATGTGTGACACAGGACCCAACTTACACACAATCTCCAGGGATCGTAACCTGTGTGTATGTAGGGGCCTGTATGTATATATATATATATATATATATATATATATATATATATATATATATATATATATATATATATATATATATATATATATATATATATATATATATACAGTATATATATACAGTGGAGGAAATAATTATTTGACCCCTTACTGATTTTGTAAGTTTGTCCAATGACAAAGAAACGAAAAGTCTCAGAACAGTATCATTTCAATGGTAGGTTTATTTTAACAGTGGCAGATAGCACATCAAAAGGAAAATCGAAAAAATAACCTTAAATAAAAGATAGCAACTGATTTGCATTTCATTGAGTGAAATAAGTTTTTGAACCCTCTAACAATAAAAGACTTAATACTTAGTGGAAAAACCCTTGTTTGCAAGCACAGAGGTCAAACGTTTCTTGTAATTGATGACCAAGTTTGCACACATTTTAGGAGGAATGTTGGTCCACTCCTCTTTGCAGATCATCTCTAAATCCCTAAGGTTTCGAGGCTGTCTCTGTGCAACTCTGAGCTTGAGCTCCCTCCATAGGTTTTTCTATTGGATTAAGGTCCGGAGACTGACTAGGCCACTCCATGACCTTAATATGCTTCTTCTTGAGCCACTCCTTTGTTGCCTTTGCTGTATGTTTTGGGTCATTGTCGTGCTGGAACACCCATCCACGACCCATTTTCAGTTTCCTGGCAGAGGGAAGGAGGTTGTCGTTCAGGATTTCACGATACATGGCTCCGTCCATTTTCCCGTTAATGCGATTAAGTTGTCCTGTGCCCTTAGCAGAAAAACACCCCCAAAGCAAAATGTTTCCACCCCCATGCTTGACGGTGGGGACGGTGTTTTGGGGGTCATAGGCAGCATTTTTCTTCCTCCAAACACAGCGAGTTGAGTTAATGCCAAAGAGCTCTATTTTGGTCTCATCAGACCACAGCACCTTCTCCCAGTCACTCACAGAATCATTCAGGTGTTCATTGGCAAACTTCAGACGGGCCTGCACATGTGCCTTCTTAAGCAGGGGGACCTTGCGAGCCCTGCAGGATTTTAATCCATTGCGGTGTAATGTGTTTCCAATGGTTTTCTTGGTGACAGTTGTCCCTGCTAATTTGAGGTCATTCACTAACTCCTCCCGTGTAGTTCTAGGATGCTTTTTCACCTTTCTCAGAACCATTGACACCCCACGAGGTGAGATCTTGCGTGGAGCCCCAGAGCGAGGTCGATTGATGGTCATTTTGTGCTCCTTCCATTTTTGAACAATTGCACCAACAGTTGTCACCTTCTCTCCCAGCTTCTTGCTAATGGTTTTGTAGCCCATTCCAGCCTTGTGCAGGTCTACAATTTTGTCTCTGACATCCTTGGACAGCTCTTTGGTCTTTCCCATTTTGGAGAGTTTGGAGTCTGCTTGATTGATTGATTCTGTGGACAGGTGTCTTTTATACAGGTGACTAGTTAAGACAGGTGTCCTTAATGAGGGTGACTAATTGAGTAGAAGTGTCTAACCACTCTGTGGGAGCCAGAACTCTTAATGGTTGGTAGGGGTTCAAAAACTTATTTCACTCAATGAAATGCAAATCAGTTGCTATCTTTTATTTAAGGTTATTTTTTCGATTTCCCTTTTGATGTGCTATCTGCCACTGTTAAAATAAACCTACCATTGAAATGATACTGTTCTGAGACTTTTCATTTCTTTGTCATTGGACAAACTTACAAAATCAGTGAGGGGTCAAATAATTATTTCCTCCACTTGTATATATACTGTCTATGGCAACCACTAAAGAACATACAAGCTCTGTCCGTCACGTAATTGGGGTGATAGACAGATGTCCATATAAGAAGTAGGAAATGTTGGTTCCTGCGGCAAATGGACTACTTGGGCTCGCCGTAGGCGCTAATGTAAAATATTGGCTATTGGGCGCCAAAAGCAGAAATTTGGGTGCCTGATAAATTGCCCGTCTAACATACATTTTTCATTTTGAGAATTGGTTTGAAAATTATCATTTTGAAATTAGTTTTGAGTATTATTATTTTGTAAATTATTGTTTTAAAATGTATTGTTGTAGAAATATATCTTTTTTTTAAATTTACGTTATTTGCGGCAGAGGAAGGGGGTTTTAAGTTTAGGCATCAGAAAGGGGGGTTTTAGGGTTAGGTACCACCAGGGGGGGGTTTAGGGCTAGATACCAACAGGGGGAGGAGGACTTATGGTTAGGCACCACTGGGGGGGGGTCTTATGCTGGGGATACATGGCCGCATCCCCGTGGATCGATTGCCGCTCGTCCTCGCCGGCGCTTCCTTATCAGCGCTTGATTCCCTGCCATTGTCCGCCGGCGCGGGTCGAGCGCCATGATCGGGCCAGCTGAATATTATCAGCTGGCCGGATCAGCTGGCCGATACACGGTACAGAAACGTACTGTGTATCCCCAGCATTAGGTTGTTAGCTGCTACAGTAATGCTGGGGATACACGGTACGTTTCTGTACCGTGTATCGGCCAGCTGATAATATTCAGCTTACCCGATCAAGCAGCTCGACCCTCGCCCACTCGCCCGGGGACGAGCGGCAATCATTCCGCGCGGACGCGACTGGAGTCGATCCAGCGGCTAATCGAGCCGCCGGTCGACCCGTGTATCCCCAGCATTAGGTTTAGGCACCACCGGGGGGGTCTTAGGGTTAGGAACCCCTGGGGAGGGGTCTTAGGGTTAGGCACCACCAGGGGGGGATCTTAGGGTTAGGCACCACCAGGAGGGTGTCTTTGGGATTGGCACCACCTTGGGGGGTCTTGGTGTTAGGCACCACCAGGGGGGGGGGCTTAGGGTTAGGCACCACCAGGAACGGTGTCTTAGGGTTAGGCACCACCAGGGGGATGTCTTTGGGTTGGGCACCACCAGGGGGAGTCTTAGGGTTAGGCATCAGTAGAGGGAGGGTTCTGTGTGAGAGTAGGGTTAGGTTTAGTTGTAGTAAAATATTGGTAATATTTACCAATGATTTACTATCCTCACTACAACTGTAAAAATGTCTTCATTTTCATTGTTATAAGACGATATTTTACCATTTCGGTTTCACCCCGCCCCCTTTTTTTCCCGGCACCCATATTTAATGTATGCGTCAGTATAAGGCTCCCTGCACCCTGCAAATCTGATTTGCGATTCCGATTTTCCCTGGATGTTATCAAAAGAAAAACGCAGCATGCAGTACTGATTAAAAATCGGAATCTCATGTAGTGTGCAAGAGGCCTAACAGCGTATCCGATCGTAATCATGATTGCGCTAACATCGTGGCTTTTTCACCAAATGTTGTGACGGCACCAATACGTTTTCATTGTCAGCGAGCTCTATTCCAAGCAGAAGTATTCTTTTGCGCTGTGTGCGTTGCATAGTATGTCTGTATGGCCCCATCCGCGCAGAATGCTCTCTGTCTCTGGAGCGCTATCAGAAGGCACCCGGCTGCGCATGCACTGTAGTCCGCAACTGGGGCAGTCGCAGACTTTACTGGGGCTTACTGCGGCTGGACGGAGGGAGCCGGACGAACGGGCTGGAAAAAGCCCCAGGTAAGTATACATCCTCTGGCTCCCCTGCTGACAGGTACACTTTATATCAGAGAAGTATTAGCTGATAAATCTGGATGAATTCCTCTGTGGTTGATAAAGCAGTTGGCGTTTGGAGCCCGGCTCTTACTTACAGCTGACAGCAGCAGAACGGAGGGAACCAGACGGGTGTGGGGGGCGGGGTTGGAAGAAGTCCCAGGTAAGTATACATCCTCTGGCTCCCCTGGTGACAGGTACACTTTATATCAGAGAAGTATTGGCTGATAAATCTGGATGAATTCCTCTGTGGTTGATAAAGCAGTTGGCGTTTGGAGCCCGGCTCTTACTTACAGCTGAAATGTAATCTTCAGAATCCTTTTATCCAATTATGTAACATCACAAACCCAGCAAGCTTTGCCTTGTAACATTCAGAGACTTTCCCTCCCATCACAGGCCGACGTGCTCAAAAATAGAAATCTTTAATAATATTTTACAGCAAAATAACTGTAAAGGGTAAGTTTGATCTTTACTTTAAAGGAGTCAAAATTCTGCCAAAATCAATAATGCAAAGATGTCTGCTGTACCGATTCATACTCACCTTAGTTACAGAACAGCAGTGTCTCTTAAAGAGGAGCTGTCAGCCATGCTATCTCAGAAAAAAACACATATATAAGTAGATAAATCCTTGCTCTACTTACATAACACATGTATTGTAGTGTCCACGTATTGATTTTAGTGATTTTTCTACAGTAAAAAAAAGAGAAGATCCTTCTTAGCATTTCCCATTTTAACTGTGACTATTTTGAAGCCAATTCTGATGTCATTTCCTCCCTTATTGTCCTCTTCCTGATTGTGTATGCATTGCCCGCCCTTCACTATAGAAAGTGCATTGTGTCAGCATGAGAAATATTGGCCAATCCGAGAGGAACAGAGGTGTGGGAGGGGAAGACAGGAGGGAAAGAAGCTTCAGCCAATCAGGCTGCATTAGTTAAGTCTGATGGGAAATAGAGAAGAAAAAAAAGGACAACCCAGCATGCCCTGCAA